>NC_080049.1:85000-237500 GCF_026212465.1 Amaranthus tricolor | reverse complement strand
AATGTGAATGCATTTCAAGATATAATTCAAACTATATTCACTAGCAATAATATCAAACGTGGAAGTAGTACTTCAATTTAAAATTGATTATGTTAATTAAATACTTTATATTTTTTTTGAAACTAAATATGAACGTAATTCAAGATATAAATCAAACTCTATTCACTATTATATAAAATAAATTAATAATGATTTGATTACATTATCAAAAAATAAGATTTTATAGAAATTCTAAAATGGAGTGTTCTTGTTATCTTAGAGAGTAGTTAGAGAATTACCTGGAATAGTTATACATTTGTGAGCAGTTATTAAATACTATATATGTAAATGTATTAGTTAGCAATTGTCGGCTAAGATTTTATAGAAATTTTTAAAAATTTGTCTTAGATATTATTAGTTAGACACTTGTGATTAGGGATGGTCATGGGTCCAGGACCCTGTTGGACCCGCCCCTTTTTTAAGGGTCTGAGTCTTAATTTTTTAGACCCATCGGATCCGAGTCCGGGTCTGGATCCAAAAAAATTTGACGGGTCCGGGTCCGGGTCCTAAGGTGAAGACCCGGACCCGGACCCTAAACTTTTAAATTTTATTTTTATTTTTATATTTTTATTTTTATTTTTGTTAAAATTTTGATGATATTTGCACATTTGTTGTATATGTATAATACTTTGATTGCTCGCCGAGATTAAAGTTTAATTACAGTGTTTATTGTTTAATTCTAATGGTTTTGGAAATTATGGAGGCGACAATATTCTAATTTTGGTTTGTTTTTAGGTACTGAAATAATTTGATTGCGCATTGAGTTAAAGTTTCAATTAGATGTTTATTGTTTGATTCTAATGGTTTTGGAAGTTTACGGAGTGTGATACTAATTATGGACTTGTTTTCGGGTACTGAAATGAATTGTTAAATTGGTGTATCGATTGATAACTTTCTGTGACAAGTGTTTGTAATACGATAATAAGTTGCTTACAAAAATATAAAAAGACTCGAAAAAGGTTCAATTTTGACAAATCAAAGAAGCTTTGTATAAGACCCATTAAGGACCCTAGACCCTGTCAGATCCGTAGGGTCCGGGTCTGGGTCTGAAAATTCTGGACCCTTAGGGTCCGGATCCGGGTCTGGATTCAAAATAATAAAAGGGTCCGAATACGGATCTGGCCAGACCCGCTCCAGACCCGCCCCATGACCATCCCTGCTTGTGATCCCAATGTCAAGAGAGACTGCACAATAAATAGTATATGACCTAAGTTTATTTTAGACTAAATAGCAAGTTATTTGACACAATCAATAAATCGATTTTAATGAGATAATTTCAATTAAAGAGCTTATATTTTCATATAATTTGTATTAGTCAGAGCTATTTGACACATATTGCCTCGTACAATAATTTGTGTTAATATTGCTGAAATTTAGATCGAAAATTGGATGTAAAAAGATAGCCCAAATCCAAATTTAACCCATTGGCGAGCACGAGGCATGGGACACAAGCTCTCATAACACAACTAGACCAGAACCAAATTTGACAGGTTTCTCCGGGTCATTACAACTTACAACCAGATCAATAAAAGCCTAATTAATCTATCAAAAGAAGAGGATTAATAGGACCGCGTTGAAGGAGAAGAGAAGCAAGTGACCTTATGTCACCATATTTTCCCAGCACGCATAGACAATAAACAGTGAATATCAAATTACAATCAACTACACTAATCCAAGCCAATTATTAAGTTAAGTACCTTGGTTCTATACAGGAAGGACTAGCTGGATCTATTGTAAAGTCACATCCATTTCATGTCCTCTTCACATAGCACATGTAATAACAACACACAAACTCCATCTTCCTACCAAAATATACAAGTATCCAAAATGCAATATATGTTTCCTTTGCTTAATCATGAAACATCATTAAGTTCAGTTCTCACCAGGAAGATAAGAAGGTGATCCATCTTCTGCTTGACTTTTCTTCTTGTGAAATATGCCACTAAGATTAGGCAATAGCACTTTCTTTGAAACTGAAGTTTTCGGCTTATCCAACTTACTTCCGTTGGCCTTATCAGATTCATATTGTACTTGAAACTTGTAATCAACTGGTCCTGACTTAGTTGACACCAAATGTGTGTGTGTCTGCATAGGTGAGTGAACCTGAGCTTGTACCGCTTGTGTCTCTGCCAAAATGCGGGAGGCAGCCTCAGCTGCTTTCTTTTGCTCTCGTTCCCTCCATCTTCGAAGCTCACTCTCGACAGCCTTTTTGGCAGCATCAGCCATTTGTGCCTTTTTCAAGGCATCTTCTGTGGCAGCCTTAATATCATCTATCTCCTTCCTAGCAGCCTCCAACCTCTTAAGTGCCTCATTTTCACTTGCCTTCACCGCTTCCACTTGTGCCATCGCAGCTTCTACCTTCATATCCGCAAGTTTCTCGGATTCTTCTGCTTTCCTACTTAAAGACCGGAACTCATCCCGTGAGATTGTGATTTTTGCACCCGAATCTGAGGTAGAGGACCGTGCAGCATCTGTTTGTTCAGACAAGGCCTGAATCTGATCTAGTGCCCTTGCCTCAGCAGCTTTTGCTTCCTCAGCTTCTTGAAGTGCTAAATTTAACTTCTGCTCAGCTTCTTCTAGTAATATTCGAGTGGCAGCAGCTTCCTTTCTAAGCTCTTCAGCCTTGATTTTCATTTCTTCGGCTTCACGTCTAGAATTTTCTGCTTCAGCTGTTAGTTGATTCAATGTTGCAATCATTTCATCTGACGCTCCACTAGCTTTAGCTTCTTCTTCCATGAAAGCCTCAAGCTCAGACTTACATTTCCGGAGCTTAACATGCATATTTCCAGCTATAGATTCGGTTTCCGCGTCTTTCTCTTTCAATTCTGCATGTTCCTTCCTCAAATTCTCTAGTTCGTTCTTCAAAGAATCCACCAAGCACTGGAGATAGCTTCCCTCTTCCAACACTTTTTGAAGTGATTTCTTTGCACTGTCCAACTCCAAAGTGACAGTTCTCACAGAGTCAACATCTGATGCCTTAACATTCTCCACTTCCTTTCTCAAAGCCTCAATTTCACTAATTACTTCTGCCAGTTTAGCCTCAATGTCTTTGGCAACATCAGGATCAAACACTTTCTTCATATTTTCCAGCTTCTTTGCAGACTCCTCCAATTTAGTTTTGTAAGATTGTCTATCAACATCCTTTTCGGAATATATATTTGCCTGGTCCTGTTGTGCAACAACTGAAGCCTGTCTCACTTGCTCAATTGTTTCCTTCAGAGAAGAAATTTCCGTTTCAAGTTTGGAAGCCCGTTCTTTGTTCGCTTTGGCAGCATAATCGGCTTCTACTGCTTGCTTGGTGGCAGTAACTTTTGCTTCCAAAGATGAATCGTAAGCCTGACGAACTTTTGCCAGCTCTTGCTTGGCAGCATCAAGTTCTGAGATTACAGTTGTGTACTGTTCTTTTGCATCTCCAAATTCTTTTTCATCAAAACCATTGTTCACAGCATGTTTGCCGCTATTTGCATCTTCGAGCTGCTTTGCATGTTGTTTTGCAGCTTCTGTCACTTTAATAGAAGCTTCTTTGGATTCATTTAAGATTTTGAGCTTGTTAGTTAGATTTTCTACAGTACTCTTTGCTTTCTCAAGTTCTATAAGTGCTTCAGCTTTGGTATTTTCAGCATTTCTAAGTTGCTCTTTTAACTTGTTCAGCTCCTTTTGTGCCAGGTGAAGTTCAGTCTCCTTAGCCAGAACTCTCTGCAATAGCACAAGATTAGCACCTTAAATAAACATTGAACAATGAACATTATAGTTCATAGACAAACTACAGTCAGAAACAAACTGAATCATAAAGCAATATCAACAGAAATAGTGCAGCAAAACAATATACTTGAGAGCATTAAGGAAATTTGAGAGCAATTAGCAAATTTGACCCGTCAATGTGATGATATGCCTGGTAATAGACCCATACCACTACTACTCTATTTCTGCAAGAGGGCCTACTTGAACACATGAAATTTAATTTTCAGCCATATGAATCCTATATCTAGGAAGATGCTCAGCAAATTTGGTCAAAACAAATTAATCTTTCCTGTGATTGATACCCACAAATTTTAAGCTAGCAAACCAAATTTAAAATATTGATACCAATCACCAGGTGGTGGAATGTGCAAGTTCTTTTCAAGTTGATCAGTTGAAATTTTTATTTGAAACCGAAAGAACTTGCCAATATTTCTAAAAACTATGATACAGCTGCTAAAATGATAGAAATAAACAAAAAGATAATGAATTGAAGTTAAAGCTTTAAAGTTCCCAAACAAAATATTTATCATATAGAAAAGGAGAAATCTTATGGCCATATCATTGTGAAGGCATTCAAAATCGTATTGCATCAAAAATCTAAGTACAACAACAATAATGCCAAAACCTTAATCTCGATAAATGTGATCATTGGTAAATGGTAAGAAAGATTATATTTTATTTAGTCATTAGTAATAATCTAATATAATTTACCGCTAAGAAAATCAGTTCTAATGATTATCTACATATAGTTATTCTACCTATAGCCATATGCAAGTGCAAATCCCGATTCAACAAATTCTTCACTTCTATTATCTTTAATATTTTTCACCAATATCTTCCTCTTCTAAGATCCTCAAAGCTCTAAATTTCTTTTTTTAGCGGGTAGATTTTTGCATTTGCAGTGCAAAAGATTGACAAAGTGCAATATATAATCAATAGTCACTATTGAGTTGGGATCAAGATCATTGAATATAAAAGAAGGTCGTTATGCAACGACGCTTTATGATGAATAGAAGTAGCAAATAAAGCCCAAGAGCCCCCCACCCCCCTCTTCACCCAACAGGCCAACACCCCAAAAAAAGGGAGACTTAGGAAAAGGAGGCTGGGCATTTTCCCATTCTTAATTTAGAAAAGAGATACAGAGAATAGAATGCTTAAAAAACACCAAGTGAAGAAGGATACAAAGAATAGTACAAGCACTCAGCTACCCTATTGCACAAGAAAGATCATTTATTGCAGGTAGTAAACTAGTAGGTGACCAAACAAACCTCGGCAGAATGTGGTTTGGTCTTCCTAATAGCATGTTTTTCTCCAGAAGAAAAGGCAACCTCACCGAACAAGTTGACAGCATCCTTCACAGACTGAAATGGAGCCCTGGTGTCTATCTCTCCTACTCCAATCTTAGGAGAACTTGTACTATTCGGCCGTTCTGCAGAGTGCACCATATTTCAATGTCAACTTTGTCTTTAAGAGTTAAAGGCTTCTGCAAAAAAGAATCAACAACCAATTCATAAGAGGACAGTGAAAAGCTCATCAAAGTCAGTCTCAAGTCTGATACTAACAACTGGGAGGTCAAGAATCAGACAAGAGAAGATTAGAGTTGACAAAGCAAAGCACCTATGAATGTTAACCTCCCACATAACATCCCGAAAAATTGAAGTTGATAAGACATATAGAAAGCCCATTGCATTAATGCTTTACTCCAAAAATAGAAAGTAGCATTGCAATATGATCCACCCAAAATGAGCTGGTGAATCTCAAATATCAATTCTCAGTACCTTGTTTTGCCTCAATTATTTCACTTATTTGCTGTGATAACTAACAGACTATACCCGAAAGATTGAAATCAGACATAGCAAGAACCTATTATACCCAGAAAGCTTTGAAACATGTCGCTTCTAAGCACCTACTTAATTCAATTATTTCCAATTGTGGAAAGAGTTTTTTACTCTAATCAGCACAGAACATGAGTCCATTATCATCATACTTATTTCTCTTTCATCAATTATTTTTAATTCATATAACCTTAATAAATGAAGAAAATACTTGTCACTGACAGCAATAACCGGCTGATAAAGACCACAAAAGTTCCTCAATGACCCGTTCAAGAAATTCAAAGACATGTTAATGTTAAAGAAAATTCCGCAGAAGTTAGGGGACTTGAAAATCTTTGAAGATATAACAGTTCTACACAAAAACTAATCATAACATACATGTATAATCGTCATTTATACATACATACCTATATGAGCATCATACACCTGGAAGGCTGGAAAAGTCTAGATGAACCACACTGCAATCATTACAGAATACTATTTTTTTTCTTTTTATTATTAATTCCAAAAAGAAAACATGTAATTATGCATCAATTATCAAGCATTATGACTGCTATTTTCAATCAAGGTTAAAACTTTCATCATATAACATTAAAGTTACTATTAAGAGCAAACAAACGTTGATACCACAATTAATTAAAATTAACCCAAAAATTACTGATGTGTGTATTATACAACTTCTCCCACCAAGGAGGTAAGTATGAAGAAAAAACAAATCGGAAAGTAATAAAAATAATAAAAACAAAAATAAAGGGCAAAACGAGAGCATGAATCGATCACTGTTAAGGTAGCTGACAAACCTTATACGTCGTAAAACCCTAAAGATCGGCGAAACCCTAAAACGTCAAAAAAAAAGTGATCAAACGGCAGAGAAAGAGTACATGGATCAAAATGTTACGATCATCATCTTGAAACCCCAAATCGAAAAATGTTCAAAAAGAACAAAGCCAGTAAAACAAAGAAAAGAGAAGGGAAGAAAAGTATGGAAGATTCAAAGAAATAGAGAGGAAATGGGAGTAATAGTTATTGGTTATAGGAAAAAGATTATGGAATTAAATTACTGCAAATTCATCAATGATTTTGAGAAGAAATTTTGAAAGATGAAAAATTGTGATAGTGATAGGGGGAGTCGGAGAGATTTGAAATAGAAAAAGGTTGAATCTAAAGCAGACAAATTTGTATACACAATTTACAGTGCTGGGGAACCAAAGAAATGGAGAGACCCAAGTAACAACAAACACAAAACTCCACATTACTCACAAAGACTTGTCTAATTTGAATATCAACCCAATTGCCTTTACTTTTTTAGCTTTTTTTTTTCAATAGCATTCTTGGCTAACTTAAGCCATCCGTTTTTTTTATAAAATAGAATGTTTTAAATAGTGGATATAGAAGTATTATTTTATTAAATAATAAGTTTAATAGAAGAAAAGTGTAGACGATAAACATTAAATGAAAGTTAATGGAAAAATTATAGAGACGACAACTAATAAAAAAATATTTTTATAAAGTTATTAGGGAATGTGGGGATCATAAGGAATATGAAATGTTAAAATGAAGTTAGTGGAAGATATGTGAGAACTATAAACATTATTAAAATATTAAAATGAGGATGAATAATGTTATTTTTATTCAATATGGAACAACAAATAAAACACTCAAAAATAACAAATGAAAACTTCTTTAAGAAACGAATGGAGTATAATAATATAACAATTTGTTAGATTTTTCTATAATAATACTTTATCCGTTCCAAAATTACTTTCAACATATGTTGCTCTCTTCTCTCTCTTTCGTTTTTCTCTTAAAAGACCCTAACTTTCATTGTTAACTTTAGGGCTACTATCAAGGTTGATAGTAAACCCTCAATCTCTTTATTTTTGCTTTTTTCGTTTTTGGTTACATATAAAATTTATTTTCTCTATATAATAGAGTTATTCTATTCATTTATTGGATTTGATCTACCCATATATTGGATTTTAAAGTCTCTCATGGTAAAAGTTTGAAGTCTTATTATCAATTCGATGGGATATATGGCATTATCACGGGTGTCAGTTCTACTAATACAGTCAATAATATCAAACCTAACTCTATTTCAAAGTCACATCAGATCTAAAGACCCCCTTGAAAAAGGCTGCATCAAACTGCGATGTGATAGAGGGAAGACTTCAATGTTAGATCTCCTTTATAATTATCGTGATTTTTTCTATATAGAATTTTGTTTGATTAAAATTTCTATATATTTGCTTGATTGTTACTCTGTTGCAGATGTTTATCAATCAATTATTAGGTTCCTTTTACAAAAATACTTGCAACATTTGTTTTTTACGTAGTCTAATGAATTAATTTAATCCTTAATATCTCAAAATAGTATAATAAAAGAATATAAAAATTTGATATTAATAATCTTTGCATTGAGACGAATCAAACAAGATCTCACTTGATTATATTTTAACATATAGGTTAAAAATTAATGACAAATTAAAAACAATGAATAAATAGTGCAATATTTATAATGTTGCAAATAATTTAGAAAAGAAAAAGTATCAAACTAATTACAAAAAAGGATTTTCACCAAAATTGATATGATCTCAAGTTCTCAACTTTGAATGTTAGATAGTCACTTGGAGTTTAAGATGTACATTGTTTAAACTCTCACTTTCTAGTTGAAATAGACATTTTAATTGTAAATGGTCACATTTTCAAATTTGACTATTAAATAATTACTTTGATTTTACGGTGGAAGCTAAACAACTTAAGTTAGTATTTTAAACAACTAATGAGAGTGTTTTAACATTTAAAATGATGTTTTAAATATTGAAAAACTTAAAGTAAATAGTTTAAAGAATATTTTGACAACTACAACTTTTAAGTTCAGTCGAAGTTTTTTTTTTCGAACTACAACCTCCAAGTTACGAAAGTCGACATTGATACAACCAAGTAACGAGAATATAATATCTTGTGCTCAAAATATCCTTTTTGACCTAATCTTTTATCTTTGACCTTAACCAAAATTACTCAAACTAACCCACATTTCAAGCCATACCACTTCATAACCTTCTTACCCCTCTCTCTAGTCTCTATCACTACCATTAGCACCCCCCATCATAACTCCCCTTTCTCTCCATCATTTTCTCTCTTCTCCTTTCTCTTATTTAGTCTTTCCTTTCATAGAAGCCTTCAGTCACCATAAATATACATCTTTCATTTTCAATTGCCTTTTATCTTCTCTTCTTGTTTTTCTTCATATTTTTCTTTCTTTATTATTAGATTCGTTTCTTTTGGGTGTTCTTTTTATTTGAATCCACATGTTACCAACTTTAAAAACCTATTTTTTCAATAAAGTTTTAATATTTAGTTCATGAGTTGTAATTATTTTATTTATTCACTGTATTAATATCACATTTTGATTTTGGATTTCTCTAAATTTTGAGTCCCTCACCTAAACTTCATTTAGGTCTGTGAAAACTAAAATTTTAAGTTTATAATACCTGAATGAATTGAGTTTTCTAATTTTAGTACTTGTGTATGCTCAATCAATCTGGAAAATTTGTGGGTACCTAATTGAAATAGATTTTTTAGTTTTAAGACTTGTGTATATTCATTCAATTTGAGAAATCTATGGGTACCTATTTGAATTGAGTTTTCTAATTTTAGGACTATTTTATGCTTAACTTTTATCCTAATTTCCTATGATTATGGTTTGATTATGGGTAATATATGCATCTCAAAATTATATACTTGAATTGGGTTTTTAACATAGAAATTAATTAAATTATGTAACATAAATAAAATAACTAATAACTTAAAGTACAAGAATGCTCAAATATCAAACGCACATGCACCATTTTTTTTGGCCAAAACGATCTTAATTTCTTGCTCAGTTGTCCGAATAAAACATATAATTTATCGTTAGAAAGCTCTTATAATCTAATTTCCAACGCCACCAGTCTTGCCTCAATATATCTTCCTATAAAAAATTATGGTCAAAAGAGTGAACATATACCAAATTTCAACTCAAAACTTTTGAATTATGAACACTTAACTACTCTTTTGCTCAACTAAGTCAAAATCACCTTAGTACCTTAGTAAACTCTCCATCATCATTAAAACTATAATAATTATGCGTAAAAAATCAAAACCAGCCAAAATTAACATACATAGCAAAAATAAGTTAGATGGCATAAATCTTCCAAAATAAGCATGAAATTACTAACACCGATCATTATGAGGAGTATAAATCATTTGAATAAGTGCAAATGCTTAAACTTATCAGCCATACCCCATAGATTCTATTCGAGCCCCTTTTAACGTTGTTACTTTTGCAAAAGTGGTCATGGAAGTGGTTTTAACGCCTATAAAGCTAGATAGCAAAGACAAGCGTTTTAACCACCAAATTCACACTCGGCCTAACTTAGTATTAAGCAAGCTTAGAGCTAATAATTGTATTCAGTCCTTGACAGAAATAATTGTAATTAAATATCTATACTTATTGATATATAATATTTTATTTATTTAATTGTTTTTTAAATCTTGAGAACAAGAATATTTATTTTTAGTTGTAAATGCTTTTATAAAACAAGAGAATTTTAAATTAGTTTAATAGTTGTAGATTTTGACTTTCACCTTTGTGATAGAGATATAATATAAATCTCAATACCTACAAAAGGGATCAATTCATTCCCCGCATTTCACTAAAAGGGCATTACATATTTACGTTTTTAATCCTCAAAATTTACTAAATTATTTCATAGGAATGGTATTATTCTCCTCTTCATAATTCATTCCACTTTTTTACCAAACCCTTTTACTCCATTTTATTTGTAATTTCAAGCTACAATAATCATTATTTTTTAAAATAAACTTATCCTCATTTTCATTCTTTTTGATTCATCCCCATATCTTAAATGTGAAGAAATAAAATTAGTAAAAATGAGCTGATGATAAACTATCTATGGTAACTTTATGGTTTTGGTTGGAGATATTTATTCGAATTATCGAGTGGATTTCGGATCTGATTTTTTGAATTGTTGAAAATTGAATTTTATTTCATTGATTTTTAAATAATTGCAAATCCATTTTGAAGTCGATTCCAATCGAGTTCGATTACAATATCAAACCGTTGAGTCTTTTTTAAACACTTTTAGTTTTGGTTTATAAGTCATTTACCAAAAAACTTTTTCATTATTTAACCAACCAATAAGCTTAAGCTAAAAACCAACCAAAGAACACCCAAGCTTCCTTCTTTTTGTCTATTCATAAGAAAATCAAGCTTGTATTGAAATAAAACTACTCTTGTAAGAGATCGTCCCTCGGTGAGACGAGCTCAAAACAGAGAGCTCATCATACCTTATATCATATCATATAATATCATCATTATTATACAATCTAATAAAAAAAAAATAGTAATATTCCACATGTCATTCTCATAGTGATTTGTCATATGAATTATATATATTGGTCGAATTTAAATACATGACAAGAAATATTTTTTAATAATATATTATTGCAAAATATGTTCTAAATAACTACTACTAACATCAATATATTCCTTAATATATGAGTAGTATATCACAATAATATATCTTCTTTTGAATTTTTTTGAATATACTATTTTTCTATTTAAAAGCTACATAAGATTTCAAATTAAAGTTTCTTAGAATATACATTTGCTTCTTTATGTTGAAGTAGTTGCTAAATATAAAGTTTCTTCATCAATATTTTAATTTTTAAAATATTTCATCAATAAAAACATATACATGATAAAGAAAATTATTTTGACAATGACAAAAGAATCATTATGATAACGTTTAAAGATCACTCTGATTTGTCTTAAAAAGTATGAGAACTTTAGTTAATACTTATATTAACAATCTAATTTTTTTCATTAAAAGTATAATATATTCTCAAATTCTCTATTTATTTATAAGAAACTAGTATAGAAATTCGTGTAACGCACGGAGTTATTAGTATTGAAATATAGAAGTATATGATTTTTAAACAATAATATAATTTTATATATTGTTATCAAGTTGAAATTTTCACGTTAAAATTTTATAATCAATATAATTATATAATAATAATTTGATAATAGTCATAATTTTTCACTTTCTTTTAAATTATGTTACTCCATCCCTATACATTAGTGGTAAAGAGAAATTGAATGTTTTTTTAAATATGAATATTTGATAATAAATAAAGAGAAAATAAATTGTGTGGAAGAAATTAAAAAAGATTTAACATGTATAGATGAGACAAAAAGAAGTGGTGGTTCATTGTCAAAAAAATAGAAATAATACAAAAGGGGCAAGATAGAAAATGATTCTGAAATAGGTGGGATGAAGAGAGTTTTTTTTACTGTTTTTATTATGACACACGGAATACTTTATAATACACGATCAAAAAATTTTAAAAATAATATATAATAAAAAAAATACAAATATTAATACAACCAAAAACTTAAAAATTTAAAACTTAATGATGATGATGATGATAATAATAATAATAATAATAATAGTAAGACCTTTTTGCTTATGTTGGCCACATAAGTAGTTTTATTCTTTGTAAAGCCGTTTGTGGTGCTATTTGTTGAGATATCCCGGAGTCTCTTCTGCATAGGAAGAGTGAGGTAGGGAAACCCTTTCTGGGCTCCACTTCCACATTAATGCAACTCATGGAGAGAAATCTAAAAATCTGAATTTATACCTTGTGTGTAAATTATTTTGTTTTGTGTTTAATTGAAAACCGTTTGACAAAATAATAATAATATAGTAAGGTATATTCTATATGGTAGCAACATACTTTTATAAAATGCCAGTAATAGCAATTCTTAAAAAAAATCAACAGAATAGCATTGTGATGGGCTAAAAATGTTTAATTGACTATTAAGTTGTAAAATATCTTATTTGCCATTGTTTTCTTTCCTTAAAGCTGCAATAGATTTAATAGTTAAGATTTGCTACTACTGGCTTTTTATAAAAGTATGTTGCTACCATATAAAATATTCCTAAGATATTTCACTACTTAACAGTCAATTAAACGTTTTTATCCCATTAATGTTATTGTAGCTTTAAGTACAACATTACAATGTTATTCTGTGAATTTTTTTAAAAGTTTTGCTACCACTGGTGTTTCATAAAAGTATGTTACAACCATATAGAATATCCCTACTACTACTACTGCTGCTGCTACTGCTCCTACTCCTACTCCTACTACTCCTACTGCTACTACTCCTACTACTACTACTCCTGCTACTGCTACTGCTACTGCTACTGCTATAGAATATCCCTACTACTACTACTACTACTACTGTTGCTGCTGCTGCTGCTGCTCCTCCTACTCCTACTCCTACTGCTCCTACTGCTACTGCTGCTGCTGCTGCTGCTGCTGCTCCTCCTACTACTACTCCTACTGCTACTGCTACTGCTACTGCTACTAATAATAATAATAATAATAATAATAATAATAATAATAATAATAATAATAATAATAATAATAATAATAATAACATTTGCTGATTATAGTAACACTAAACCTGGCTACAATTGGTAGGAAAAGTGACTTCTAGAATTAGAGGATGGTAGGTGAAAAATCTCTCTTATGCTGCTAGGCTAAAATTGGTCAATGTGTTCTCATGAGTATAACAACTTATTGGTGTCTGATCTTTATACTACCTAAAATGGTGATTAAATAGGTTAATGTTGTATGTCGAGCCTACTTGTGGAATGCTGATCATAGTAATAACACTAAACCTGGTTTAGTGAATTGGGAACACATATGTAAACCTAAGAAGGAGGGAGGTTTGGGTATAAGGAACCTAGAAGCTTGGAATGTGGTAGCTATTGGGAAAATAGCTTGGCACATCAATAGATTGAGTGAATCTCTTTGGGTAAGGTGTATTCATGGTGTGTACACTAAAGATGGTGATTGGCGGCTGTTTAATCCTCCTCGAACAACTAGCTGGGCACTTAAGAAACTGTGTAAGGTAAAAGAACAGCTGCATTTGTTCCGTAACAAAGACAACTATGTGATAAAGGATGTGTATAAGGAATTTGTTGGTTCAGCTCAATTTGTTCGATGGTGCAGATTAGTCTGGTTGCGTGCTTCTATTCCTAAGCATAGGTACATATTTTCGCTAGCTATGCTTGATAAGCTGAAGACCCGAGATAAATTGAAGTTAACGGGTGTTATTGATGATGAGTCTTGTCCCATGTGATATGCTAGTAAAGAATCCATTGAGCACTTATTCTTTGAATGTAAGTTTAGCTCCTCTTGTTATTCTCTTCTTTCGATCTGGTTGGGAATCAGATTTCATATGAGGAAACTTTCTACCATTTCCCTTGGCACATGGAAAGTTTTTAAACTGATGAAGCAGCTAGCTATTGCTCTATTTGTAGTTTAATTTATCTGATTTGGAAGGCTAGGAATACTTGTGTTTGACAAATGCACATTACTACGCCTGTAGCTGTCATGAAAGATCTCAAGCTTAGTGTTAGCTCTCGTTTCAAAGGTCTCTACCCTGAGGCTACTAGATTATATCAAAACTTGTTAGAAGTAGTTTAATTTCTTCTTGAGGCTTTTCTTTGCCTTTTTCTATTTTGTATTGTCTTCGTTTGGAATTAATGAAAATTTTCTCCCATAAATAATAATAACAACGACAATGACAACAACAACAACAACAACAATAATAATAATAATAAATAAATAAATAAATAAATAAATTGCAACAATACTAAAATACCCTAACAAAAACTCTATGTTTCTCTCAATTTGTATTACTTTTATTTTAGTATGTCTCACTAATTTTACACCTAACAATTTAATTCATAAATTTATTTAATTAGTTGAATATAATTATATTGTTTTATTTCAATCAATCAATCAATACAGTAGAAATATAATATATAATGTCATATAATGGAATAAAATCAAACCTTAATTAGTTTAATAAATATAGTAATCAACCAATTTGATTATTTCATGTGGCAAATTTTTACGAGGATGCCACAAAAATTTTCCAATTTTTTAGTTAATTGTATGATTACACTGCTCTAGTTTTCTGTTAAAATTTTTTTCTTAGCAAATATTAGGGAGTTGCGGTTTATTTTTGACCTTATTTAGTTGAACAAAATTTTACTATTTTATTTCAATCAATCAACCAATGCAGTTTAAATATAATAAGATATGGTGTCATGTAATAGAATAAAATATATTTTACTTTATTTAGTTCAACAAATATAGTAATTAACCCATTTGATTATTCTATGTGGCAAATCATTGTGAGGATGACACATAGAATTTTCCAATCATTTTAGTTAATTGTATATTTATTTCAATTAATCAACCAATGCAGTAGAAATATAATAAAAACTAGTATAGAATTCGTGCAATGCACGAATTTATGAGTATGAAATATATGAACATATAACCTTAAAGAATAATGCGAGTATATACTATTATCGTGATTAAACTTATCGAATATAGGACTTTTTTAAAGCAAAAATTAAATAATGATTTAATTAAAATTATTTATCAAATACATTACTTTTTCATTCAATTAAATATATCAAATTCTAAGTTAAATATATAGAACTGTTTAAATAAATTATATATATACTCTATCTAATTTAGCTCTAATTTAAAAGATAATAAAATTTAATATTAAGTAGATATTGTCATGTAATCAACTATCATCCACTAAAATAATTCTAGGCTCCCTAAGGATGACATCTGTCATTTTTCAATATTTTTATTAGTATGTATGATATGATATCATGTCATGTAATAGAATAAAATCAATTTTACCTTATTTAGTTTAATAAATATAGCAATTAACCAATTTAATTATTCTATGTGACAACTAATTCTTTTATGCTATCTTTGGGAATGATGATTTCATTTTCAAATCTTGTATTGGATCAAATTTAGTATTTAGCAAATAGAAAAACTTTAAATCTGGATTTGAGTTAATTTTATGTTTGTTTTCAAAGTAGTTAAGGTTAAGAACTTGAGAATGACTTGCTAAACCTTGTTATTCTTAAATTCTTAATTTATGATTCCATAATTGACATTAAGATTTTAAAATGAAATACATGTTCTCAAACACAACCTTAGTTAATTGTATGATATTATAATTTTATAATGATAACATGTTATTGCATCTCTGTTTAAAATTTATATTTATATATACTTTTATACTTTACAACTTTGTGCATTGCACGAATTTCTACACTAGTATGCAAATATTTGTATTAGTGTAGCTATTTAACTCATGTATAAGATGTTTCTCTCGATGAGAACATCTCATACAAGAATTTGTGTTGAAATAAAGGTTTTTTGTCTTTATACAAGAGCAAATGTTTAGAACGATGTTGTAAGTGCATGTTAACCCAGTTCCGTGAAGAGAATTGGTTTGAAATTAAGTTTAATGAGCATGGATAGCAATAAGGTTGTTTAATTATGCTAAACGGCTACATCTAGCATTTGTGTCTTTGAGATGAGGTACGACTTGACGGTGGTCTGTCTTGGATAGACGGTATTGCTTTTATCGACATTTCTTAATGTAATTAGCCTTAACTTTTCCCTCAAAAAATTCAATTTTAATAAGTACAGATAAAGGTTAGATGAATTCACATCAACTCGGTAAGGAGTAAGAACTAAGAACACGTTCTCTTCAACTTATTTTTTGAACCTATTACTTATTCTTATAGAAATCAGATCAGATCAAATCAAAACTGTTCAGATCAGATCAGATCAGATTAAATAGTTTCAGACCAGATCAAATCATTATTACTATTATTAGGGATATTCTATGTGGTAGCAATGTAGTTTTAAGAAATGTCAGTGGTAGCAAATCTTAAAAAAAAGTCCACAACGTAACATTGTACTGTTAAACTTAAAGCTGCCGTAAATTACTAATCAATATTATACATTTTTCCATTAAGCTGTAAAATTACTTATTTGTCTTTTTCTTCTTTCTTTAAATCAACACTCATCATCTTCACAAGGAGACTTAGAAGAATCAATACTTGGTTTTCCAGATGGTTCTTGAGGAAAAAAGACATCAAAATATTTTTCTACATGAAGTCCCTCAATCCTTGAACAAATGATTTTTCTACTGTGCTTTGTATAGAGAGTAAATATGATACATTAATTATGCAAAACCTAAGGAAGAAGAATGAGAAATTAGATGGAATATGGGGTTTGATTGTGATTTATGATGAATAAAGTCATAAACTAATAGCACCATTTGTGTTTCTTGTGGAAATTTTGGCACAATTATTGTTATTTTTACGCTAGTGATCTATTCTTTGAAGTTAAAATGAGCTTCTACTCTTATGTTGCAGTTTTTTAATGTGTTGTTGGACTTTTATACTAGCATCCCAGTTGACATGTTATGTGAAAATTATTTTTTCATGTGATGTGTAACACTCAGTTTCTGAAAGTTGATTTGTGATGAAAAGGACTGTTGATTGCATGTTGATCATGTTACTTTCTACTCTGACAAGCAAATCTTAATCATTGTTGTATTTGCAAAGCTTGAGATATGGTCATGTTGCCATATTTAGGTCTTAAAAGACTTTCCAGTTCTTGCTACTTTCTCTATAAACTAAGAGAATAGAATATTGTGAATATTTTGTAAATCTTTATATTTTGGTAATTATTTTGTAATTAGCTAGATTCCTTACTCTCTAAGATTACTCTTGTAGCTAGTTTCCTTTTTCTCCAAGATTACTCTTGTATTATTCTCTCATTTTGAAATGAAATGACAACCAATCATTCTACCAATTCTATCATGGTATCAAGAGCTTAGGTTCTTTTTCCTCTCTTCAACCCTTTTTACTTTCTTCCTTACTCCCTAAGAAAACTGTTCCCCACCCTTACCGCCGCCCCCCCTCTCTTGCTTCTTCCATGGTTTCTCCTAAAATTCATCCCACCACCAACTCCTCTCCCGGTATCCTTGGGCCTTGTCCAGCCTATAATTTCTTTACTGGATCATCTTCCTCGCTGGACTACTTTTTGAAGAATATCAATCAAGCTATGCATACTCTCCCTTTGTCCTCTCCAGATGAACATTTCTACATGGATACCGGTGCTACTTCCCACATGACTCACTCTCAAGGTAATTTTCTTAAGTATTTTCCATCGAAGCATCATCATAATAATCACATAATTGTTGATGATGGTAATATGATTTCGATTCAAGGTCACGGTGATTACCCATTTCTCCCTCTAATCCTTCCCTTACTCTTAAAAATGTCTTACATGCCCCTAAACTCATTAAAAATCTTATCTCTGTTTGTAAGTTTACTCATGATAACAAAATTCTATTGAATTTGATCTTTTTGGTTTTTCTGTGAAACAATTGGGCACGTGGAATATCCTCTTACGGTCTAATAGCACTGGTAATCTTTATCCTTTCCATTCGACACATGAAGCTACCATCTCATCCTCTCCACATTCGGCCTTTTTATCTTCTAGTATTTGGCATTCCCATTTAGGCCACCCGGGAAATGACATTTTGCATTCCTTATATTCTTCTAATTCTATCCAATGTAATAAAACTCCATCTTTGGTGTGTCATTCTTGTCCTTTGGGTAAACATGATAGATTACCTTTTGTTAATTCTCAATTTGTGACTACTAAACCTTTTGATATTATTCATAGTGATGTATGGTCTTCTCCCGTTTCAAGCCCTTCGGGATACAAATACTATGTCCTATTTCTTGATCATTATACAAATTCTATATGGACTTTTCAGTTATTTCGCAAGTCTTAAATGTATGATATTTTTGTGCAATTTAACACCTTTGTCAATACTCAATTTGAGCTTAATATCAAATCTTTTCAATGTGATCATTGGGGTGAATTTGATAATAAAAATTTTCACCATTTTTGTGCTACTCGGGGTATCTCTCTACATTTCTCTTGCCCCCAAACTTCATCACAAAATGGAAAATCCAAAAGAAAAATTCGCACAATAAATAATATCATTCGTACATTATTGTGTCGTGCATCCCTTCCCTCTTATTTTTGGCCTCACGCCTTGAATACCGCTACTTATCTCCTAAACATTCTCCCCTCCAAGTTACTTGGTCGTTTAACTCCTAGTCACTTGCTTTACCATAAATCTGCCACCTATACGCATCTTTGGGTTTTTGAGTGTTTATATTTTCCTCTCATCTCTTTCAGAAAAATTCATAAATTAATTAAAACCTTGCTCATCTCCATGTGTCTTATTGGGATATCCATCTTTGCATCGTGGTTACAGGTGTTATGATCTCTCCCCTCATAAGATTATTCTCTCCTGCCATGTCCTTTTTTACGAAGCCTCCTTTCCTTTTTCTCGGTCCTCACAATCCTCTCCTAGAGAATATGATTTATTAGATAATCCAAATCCTTATTTTTTTGCTCCACCAATTCAGCCCAACAGCAGCAGCCCATCTCTTAACTCCCTCCCCTCATCTCCTAGGCCTCGTCTCCATAGTGGCCCAACAACAGCTTCCCAGAATACAAACCCTCCCCCACCAACTCAGAACACTGGGCCCAGCCCAGTTAGCCACCCTCCAGCTCCTATTTCCCTTCCTCTTGGGCCTGCCTCACGCAGCCCATCACACACCCCATCCTCTAGCCCACTTTCTTCCTTAAATCGCCCCTCATCTGTAACACCCCGGCCCCTCGGACCGCTGGTGACTACTCTTGGAGACTGTAGACTAGCCCCACAAACCAACACAAGTCTTTCCAGCGCACTTTGGCCTCACTCGTGCGCACCCGGGAAAACTTCCCAGGAGGTCACCCATTCTAAGATTGCTCCCCACCAAGCACGCTTAACTGTGGAGTTCTTAGCAAATGAGCTCCCATGAAAAGAAGATGCACCTTGTTGATATGAGTAGTTTATCAATCCTTTTTCAAGCTAAATCTGGGGTATTACATCATCACCAAATCTTCCTTTTCCACCCGGCATGACTACGAGTAGTAAGCATGGCATTTTCAAACCCAATCCTAAATACACTTCTCACGCCCTTTCCGTCTCCTTCTCTCCTATTCCCAAAATCCTATCCATGCTCTCCGTGACCCTAATTGGAAACAAGCTATGAAGGATGAATTTGATGCTTTAATTGAGAATAAAACTTTGGATCTTGTGTCGCGGCCTCCGAATGCTAAAGTTATTCGTTCCTTGTGGATTTTTCGAGTGAAAACTAAGTCTGATGGTTCTTTTGAGCGCTATAAGGCGCGTCTTGTTGGTGATGGCAAGTCTCAAAGAGAGGGCATTGACTGTGATGAGACTTTTAGCCTTGTGGTCAAACTTGCTTCTATTCGCATTGTTTTGAGTATTGCTCTGTCTAAATCTTGGTCCATTCATCAGTTGGATGTTAAAAATGCTTTCCTCCATGGTCACTTGGATGAAACAGTATGTGTACATGCATCAACCTTTGAATTTCCGATCCCACTCAACCTGATCATGTGTGTCTTCTTTGAAAGTCTCTTTATGGTCTAAAGCAGGCCCCTCGAGCTTGGTATCAACGGTTTGCTGATTTTGTGACTAAACTATTGGTTTCGTAATAGCAATTCTGATAACTCTTTGTTTGTTTATTGTCATGGGTCCAATATTGCTTATCTTCTTTTGTATGTGGATGATATTATACTCACTGCTTCTTCTACTCTTCTCCGTCAGTCTATTATGCCTAAATTAAGTTCGGAATTCGCTATGAAGAACTTGGGTCCTCTCAGTTACTTCTTTGGTATTGCTATTTCTCGTACTCCTGCAGGTCTATTTCTCTCTCAAACCAAATATGTTGCTGAAATTCTGGATAAAGTTGGCATGTCTCAATGCAAACCTGCCCATACTCCTATTACTACATCCAGCAAACTTTGTGCTGATGCTGGGTCTCCATATGATAATCCTACCTTGTATCACAACTTAGTTGGGGCCTTACAGTATCTTACTTTCACCCTTCTAGATATTTCTTATGCTGTTCAACAAGTGTGCTTATTTATGCATGATCCTCGAGTTGAACATATGGCTGCTCTTTATAGAATTCTTCGGTACATTCAAGGGACTCTTGACCATGGACTACAGCTATATAAGTCCCCTGTTTCTTCTCTCTTATCCTATACTGATACTGATTGGGGTAGTTGTCTTGACACCCGCCATTCCACTCCCGGTTACTGTGTTTTTCTAGGTGACAATTTGATCTCTTAGTCTGCTAAGGGCTAACCTACGGTCTCTATGTCTAGTGCTGAAGCTGAGTATCGTTGTGTTGCTAATGTTGTTTTTGAAACTTGTTGGATTCGTAACTTGCTTCTTGAGCTTCATTGTTCTATTCCTACGGCCACTCTTGTTTATTGTGACAATGTTAGTACTGTTTATTTGTCGGGCAATCCTATTCATCTTCAACGCTCTAAGCATATCAAAATGGACATTCATTTTGTTCGTGAAAAGGTTCAACGTGGTGATGTTCGGGTTGTTCATGTTCCATCTTGATATCAAATTGTCGATATCTTTACCAAGAGTCTGCCTCAAGTTCTTTTTGATGATTTTCGATCCAGTCTCAGCGTTCGCAAACCTCCCGATTCGACTGGGAGGATGTAATAGAATAGAATATTGTGCATATCTTGTAAATCTTTTTATTTTGGTAATTATGTTGTAATTAGCTAGTTTCCTTACTCTCTAAGATTACTCTTATATTTATTCTCTCATTTTGAAATGAAATCGCAACTAATCATTCTATCAATTTTATCATAAACATCATGACAAAGAAATTAAGTAATTTAAAGAAAGAAGATAAGGGCAAATAAGTAATTTCAAAGCTTAATGAAAAAACATATAATTTTGAGTATTAATATTACGGTAATTTTAAATACAACAATACAATGTTACGTTGTCAATTTTTTTTAAGATTTGCTACCACTAGAATTTTTATAAAACTATGTTGCTAAATAGAATATCCCTTATTATTATTATTATTATTATTATTATTATTATTATTATTATTATTATTATTATTATTATCAAAAACGACGACGACGACAACAACACCAACAACAAAAACAACAAGACCAATAAGAACAAGAACAAGAACAAGAACAAGAACAAGAACAAGAACAACAACAACAACAACAACAACAACAATAATAATAATAATAATAAGAGAAAATTCTAACAAACTACCTATTCTATACATGAATTTGCAAAAAACTACCTTTTCTAATTTTTTTTTGCAAAAAACTACCTTATGTAATGCTTTTGTTTGCAAAAGACTACCTCTTAACGGATATGAGAGTTTGACCGTTCAAATTAACGTTTAACTCTCACGTGTGACGCACGTGACCCATTAATATTTGAACCTTCTTCATTGCTGCTTTTCAATTCAGTACTGTTCTTCTTCCGATTTCATTCCTCTTCTTCGAAAAACCCTAATTTTCTCTCCTTCCTCTTCGAAAAACCCTAAATTAATCAGTAATGTCTTCTTCTTCTTCAACGCAAAACTCGATACCTGAAAGATGTGGGTGTGGAGTTCCCTTTGCAAGGAGGGTTTCATGGACCAAGAAAAATCCAGGAAGAAGGTTTAAGACTTGCGTTTTTTATGATCCTGATACAAATTGGAGGGGATGCAAAAAGTTTAAATGGGTTGATCATCCTGAAATGGCTGTTTGGCAAAGAGAAGTGACGAACAAGCTTGTGGAGGAGAAGCGACAATTGGCAACCGAAATCAAGATTTTGACATCAAAGGTTTGTTGCTTGGAACATGAAAAGGAACAAGCAATTTCAGAAATTAAAAAGATTAAGAAGAAATGGATGAATGAGAGGAAGCATGGAAATCAGTTTACAAGCTTTGTATTAGGGTTTTTCGTTTGTTTTTTGTTACTGTTTCTTGTATTAATCAAGGCTAGTATTTGAAGTTTAGGACCTATTTAAGATTAATTGTAACAGTGATTTGGGTATTGTAAATTGATCATGATGATTCAATGAATTAAGCTTTTATTTTTTCAATTTAATTTCTTTTGCAGGAACTGTAAATACACTTGTGTTTATGTAATGTGTATTGTGTTTTCTGTTTGCTATTTGTTGTTTTTGGCTATTTGGTGTGTTTGCTCTTTGCTGTGTTTGATAAGGCTAGTAGCTGTATGTTTGGTGTTTGCTGGGTTGTTTTTCTGTTTTCTGTGGTTGCTGTTTGTTTTGGTTTTGGAATGTTGTTTGTTTTGGAATGTTTGATAAGCTAATGAATGTTTGATAAGGCTAGTAGCTGCATCTAAGCATTCAGCAAGTTGCTGTCATACTCAACACAATGCACTTTGCACTTTGCACTTTGCTGTTTGTTCATGCTGAATGTTTTCATTCAACACTTTGCTTACATTGATACATGCTGGTTTTCATTACATGCTTACATTGATACAGCTGGTTTTCATTACATGCTTAACACAACCAGACTTCTTTAAACAAAATGATCTTAAACATACAGCAGCAACATTGATACAACTATTATACTTGATCAGACATACAGACATTCATCAACATACAGCATCAACATTGAGCATGAACAATGATGTTAAACAAAATGATCTTAATCATTTAGCAACTTAACCTTTTGTTGCTTTGATACAGACATACAGCACAACACATACAGCATGTAATGAGTCAACTATTATACAGCATATACTGATTCAACTCATTCATTAGCCATTTGAATCAACTCATTCTTACTGAATCAACTCTGATCTGAACATCCTTCTACAGCTATTTGAAGAATGATAGGCTACTTCTCAAAACACAGTGAAGTACATGCTTGTTGATCCATTTTGGAGATAGCTGGCATCAACACACCTCTAAAGTTACCCAACCCTTCTCTTTTGGCTGCACTCCTTTGCCATCCGCTGGGATTACCATCAACACATATAATAGGCCTACAGCCAGCAACAAAACCCTCCTTACATGCTGGCAAACATATGTACATCCTTTGAAACAAGGGTGGAGGTGTGTCTATTCCGATGCATTTCACGATTGCAGTGCTTCCAGGGTTAAACCTCCTTATTGCTTCCGCATAATCCCACACCCTGCTATACTCTTCACTAGCATCACCAACTAACATTTTCTTTGCAATTCTTTTAGCCATGTAACACTTAGAGTACTTCACTTCACAACCTAACTTCCTGTTTACCCGTTTCTTAAATGCCTTTAATTCCCAATTTGGATTTTCCCTCCAATCCTGAATGTATTTCTCAGCTAAATACAAAGCAGTTACTTTGTTATTTTGGTGTTGGTGACCACAAGTGTGCTCGGGAAAATAACTCCTTATTTGAAGTGTCTCCTCATCTTTCAACTTCACAGCATGAACCTTAAAACAACACTTCTTATCCTTCCCACCAACGCAGTTCACAATTCTAGCTTTCGATTTCACGCAATCGCATCTATTGTAGCAATACACAGTTATCCTATTTCTACCATTATGCAGGTAATAATAATTGTAACCACATTCAATAGCATGGTACCTTAACGCTTTTCTAAAGACATATGTAGAAGGAAACTTAAGGTCTAAAGACAAATTGATCTTACCCTTAAAATCAACCTCAGGATTGAATGTAGGATAGCTTGCTATACCTTCATCATCAACATTCAATGCACCCAAATCAACATCATCATACTCCAGTTCATCATCATTAACGTATATGTCTCTATTGTTTTCCTCATCAACCTCCTTATCTACTAACAATCTAATTTCATCATCACCTATAAACACATCATCGAGACCATAAACTACATTTTCTGCAAACAAATCAGAATCATGCTCATATTCATCCTCATGACCGCAACTGTAATCATCATCACTACTATCCTCAAAATCAGAAAGTTGTTGCTGTAGGGTTAAACCTCTCTCAATTGGTGTAAGGTTTAGGGTTGAAATAGCATCTGAGTTATTTGTTTTAGATCTAGGGTTAGCACTTAAACATTCTTTATAACCCGTATATGTGTTTGGTGGTCCCATTTCCCCAACATCAACAACTATATTTGCTCTTTCCAGGTCATCCACAACCTCATGTGCCACATCATTTCTTTCAAGCTCCACCTCATCTGTCCTAACATTGACCAACTCATTTGCCAACTCAGAATGCTGCATTTTCGAAGAACTTCCTTTTTTCCAGATTTTCAATTTCTTCATTTTACTGATTTATCTAATTTTAGGAACCATTATACATTATTCTCACACAACAATAATCAATTAACAAATTACAAGATAAAAAGAGGAAATTAAATCCGAAAATAACAGTAGCCAAAGGAAGAAGTGAGCGGAATTAAAGACAAAATAAAATACAACAATGAAGAACAAAAACTTAATTGAGTAGTACTACATACCTCTAAAGGTTAGATGCTTCAGCTGGAAGATGTTTCAAGGAAGAAGGGAGGGAATTCAAGAACTTTGAGAACCGGTTTTTTGGAAGAAGAAGAGGACATGTATGGATCTTTCGAAGAGCAGCAGCGAAGAACAACGAAGAACAGTACTGAATTGAAAAGCAGCAATGAAGAAGGTTCAAATATTAATGGGTCACGTGCGTCACACGTGAGAGTCAAACGTTAATTTGAACGGTCAAACTCTCATATCCGTTAAGAGGTAGTCTTTTGCAAACAAAAGCATTACATAAGGTAGTTTTTTGCAAAAAAAATTAGAAAAGGTAGTTTTTTGCAAATTCATGTATAGAATAGGTAGTTTGTTAGAATTTTCTCTAATAATAATAATAATAATAATAATAATAATAATAATAATAATAATAATAATAATAACATCAACAACAACAATAAGAATAAGAATAAGAATAAGAATAACGATAACGATAAGAATGATGACGACGACGACGAGAAGGAGGAGGAGGATGATGATGATGATGATGATGATAATAATAATAATAATAATAATAATAATAATAATAATAATAATAATAATAAATAACAGCAATAATAATAATAATAATAATAATAATAATAATAATAATAATAATAATGAGAAGAAGAAGAAGCTGAAGGGGAGGCTAACCCTTTCTGAGCGGTCTTCCTCGTGGACGGCCTCTACCTCGTGCCATGGCTGTACAACAAAGAATATTGCACGGCGAGAGAGAAGCTCATAGAGAGAGAAAGAAGAGAGAGAAAGGATTCCAAGACTAAACCTACTCAATCTCAGTCTAAGCCTTCCCAAGCTTCTTCTGAACAATCTGTTTCACCCATTTCTGAAAATGAGCCGTTAATCCCAAATCACTCAATCCTGGCCGATCAAGGGACTTCTCTCTATGCTGGTTGGGTGTCTATGATAATACTTTGTTTTGTGTATTTTTTCATTTCAATTTCGGTTTCATTAAGTAGAATTTTAGATTTAACTATATAACAATTAGAGAAATTACTTTTGTGTATGGTTCTAATGATAAAAATATTAGATTGGAGATGTTTGCGCAGCTCAAGAATGCAGCTAAGACAGTCAACATACTTTGGATTGTGTTAGGGGACTTTGATTGTTTAGCTAACGTTAATGAAAGAAAGGGGCAAGTGGTGCGTTTGTTTGAGATTTCTCCCCTTAGATCTTATATGCATTGCTGTAATATTAATGATATGAAATTCTCAGGGAGATTTTATATGTGGAAAACAAGCAAAGTGATGAAGCTTGGAAGGTGCATTACCCTGGAGTTGAAACTGTTTTCTTTCCTGAGGGAAATTTTGACCATTCTCCTATGATTGTTCAATTTTTCAAGCAAATTCTAAGAACAGCTCATTTCAAGTTCTGTAACTTCTGGGCTACTAAAAACACGTTCCTTAATGTTGTCAAGGGTGTCTGGGCTACTGATCTTACTGGATATAGAAGCTATCAAGTAAATGTTTGTTTATATCTGTTGAGGAAGGCATTGAAGGAAAACTTCCACAAGTTTCCTATCCAAGTTAGGCTTGAGGAGGCTGAAGGAAACTTACAATGGCTCAGAATTTCTTACAAGAGAACCCAAGAGACCCTGCTCTTACAGATGAAGTGCAGGGTGCTCTCACTCTCAAAACAGCAAAGAAGGATTATGCTTCTTATGTTCAGCAGATCTCTAGAATCAAATGGCTCAAGTTTGGAGATGAGAACACCAAAGTCTCAGACACACAACGCATTAGAAATTCAGCAAGCTTTTACTTCCTTTTATTCTGACTTGCTATGTCATCTTAAGAGTGACAGGAAGAAAATCAACATGAATATTATTCATGCTGGCCTTATTTTGTCTAATGCTACGCGATCTCAACTAGATTTATCATTTAGTAAGCAGGATATTAAGAGGGCTATGTGGAGTATACCTGATGACAAGGCCCCTGGCATGGATGGCTATAATAGTCGATTCTATAAAGCGGCTTGACCTGTTATTGGTGATGATGTAACCTCCATAGTTCAAGAATTCTTTGCTACTGGAAAATTGTTGCGCGCTTGGAATACAACTGCTATATCTCTTATTCCCAAAACCAAGTGCCTTACTGTTCCAGGTGACTTTCGGCCAATACCTTGTTGTCACACTATTTACAAATGCATTTTCAAACTCATTTGTTCTAAGCTTAGTCCTATATTGAAGTATGTGATAAGTCAAAATCAGGGGGCTTTTGTTGCAGGGAGAAGAATTATCCATAATATCTTTTTGTGTCAATATATAATCCGTCATTATTCAAGGAAGCATTATTCCCCCAGCTGTCTCATTAAAGTGGATTTGAGGAAGGCATATGATACGATGGATTGGTACTTCATAACGGATATGCTGTTTGCTTTCGGCTTTCCGGATCACTTTTTGAAGATTGTATTTACATGCATCTCCACCTCCACTTTCTCTTTGATTTTGAATGGCAAGCCTTTAGACTGCTTGAAAGCTAAGCATGGTTTACGACAAGAGGATCCAATGTTGCCTATCCTGTTTGTTATTGGCATGGAGTATTTGTCAAGAATGTTGAAGTGCGCTAGCTTTGATCCCTCTTTTAAATTTCACCCCGGATGTGCTTCTTTAAAGCTTATGCATCTAAGCTTTGCGGATGATCTTATGCTTTTCTCAGCAGGTGAAGCTTTTTAAGGTTCGGGAAAATATCAGCGATTGGTTGAGTACTAGAAACTATGTTATTAACATAGTTTATAAAGATTTGTTGGGTTCTAAACCTATTGTGTCGTGGTGTAAAGTAGTCTGGAATAGGTGTTCTATACCTAAAGCACGATTTTTCTTTTGGATGGTTATGCTCAATAGGCTTAAGACGAGGGATAGGCTGAAGGCTGTTGGCGTTCTTGTTGATGATATTTGTCCTATATGTGGTGAGGTCAGTGAATCCATTGATCATATATTTTTTTCGATGCCCATGGAGTTTTCAATGCGTTTGCCGCTTGAATTCATGGCTTCAGATGAATATCAGCTCACTCTCTTCTATGAAACCAAGCAAATGGAAAGTGTCCAAGTTTGAAAAGATGATTACTACTTCTTTATGCAGTCTCATTTATCAGATTTAGAAGGCTCATAATGTTTGTGTTTGGAATTTTTAGTTGGTTCTACCAAGTGTTTTGTTGAAGTCTGTGAAGAGCGATGTCAAGTATAAGATTTCTAGCCTGTATCCTCAACACTTGAATGGTGTTGACCTTTCATTTTGAGCATTTTTTTTGCTTTGTTTTTAGGCTTTGCCTGTTGGTGTTTGTAATTGCTTTGTTTTAAGCCTAAAAAGGAGGGGTGGGCTTGGAATTCAAAACTTGCAACTGTGAAACCTAGCAGCAGTAGGGAAAATAGCGTAGCACATCAGTACAATGCAGGACTCTTTATGGGTAAAATGGGTACGAGGTGTATGTGAAAGGTGGTAGATGAGACCTTTTCAACGCCCCCATCACAACGAGCTGGGTGATCAAAAAACTGTGTGGAGTTAAGGAGACTCTGAGGAACTGGATGAAAACCCCGAAGTACTCCATAGACATCGTCTACAAAGATCTAATGGGGACAACAAATAAAGTATGCTGGAAAATGCAGTCTGGAACCGAGCTAGTATCCCCTGAAGCCGCTTCGTAGTCTGGCTCGCCTACCATAAAAGACTAAAAACAAAGCACAGGCTCAAAAGCATGGGAGTGGTGGATAAAGATATGTGCCCCATTTGTGGAGCTCAAACCGAAACGACTAAGCACCTCTTCTTCAATTGCAACTTCAGCTGTCAATGTGTGGAAGCCCGTAAAAGCTGGTTAGGGATTAATTGGAATGTCAGGAACATGAAAGACATGCTCTGAAAATACCGTATGCCTAAAGTTAAATCGCGACTCATAGCTGCAATATTCAACAACCTTATATACGCTATCTGGAATGTTAGGAATGATGCGGTATGGCACAAGAGGGTATCAACAGTAGGGAGAGTAGTAGACACCATTAAAGTCGATTCCAAAATCAGATTCGCCTCCTTATCCCTAACTCGGCCTATTACACTTTGGCTGAGAAGTCTATAGTGAAGCCTTTTCTTGTTTTTGTACTTGCTGCTTGTTTCTCCATGTGGTGACTGATGCAGCAAGGTCTTCGTGGGACAGCTCGTGCTGGCTTTTTGTTTCTTAGCTTAGCTTTGCTTGTTTAATTTTATCCAGTTTGTTGTAGCTATGCATGCCAAGCTCTTTTACCGTTGTGTGTGACTTTTTTTTTTAAGATATCCCAGGATCTCTCGTGCACATGAAGAGTGAGGTGGGAAAACTTTTCATAGAAGGTGGGCCTCACTTACACACTGATACAACTAATAAGGAGAACCCTGGACATCTGGGTTTATACCTTGATTGTAATTATTTTACTTTGTGTTAATAGAAAATTGTTTGACAAAAAAAATAGTAATGTAGTAGCAATAATGATAATAATAATGATAATAATAATAATAATAATAATAATAATAATAATAATAATAATAATATCTTAACTATTATTATTTATTGTTAATAAAAATATTACAATAACATTAACTATATGAAACCAAATAAGATTAAATTAGACTAGCCAAATCAGATCAGACCGAACCAAATCAGAAAGATTCATATTAGATCAAATTAGACTAAATCAGACCCGATCAGAAAGTTTCATATCAGATCAGATTAGACTTAATTTGACCAAATTAAATCTCATATCAAATTTCAAATAAGACAAAGAGAACATGCCTTAAGATAAGTTCAACCAAAAAAAGAAAAAGAAAAAAATACAGCACCAATCCATTTGCCATTTAAACATGTACTTTTTCTTGGTCCCCATGACTTTTTCCATTTCACTGAATTCATAAAGTAAAATAGAGATTAAAAGTGAAAATAAGTATATTAAGTGCAAAATTTAAAGAAAGTTAAAAATGCAGATTTAAATTTTGAATGCAGAAAACCAATACAGAATAATGGCGATTTGCGGTCATCCAAAGAGAAACCCAGCAGCTTGATCTTCATTGCCATTGAAAAGCTTGAGGGCTTGTATGACATCGTTCCTTTCAAATCCTAGCTCAACAAGCCTTGCAACTTTGGCATCAAAATCAGAACCCTAAAGCGAGAGAACATCGAGTAAATATAGCGAAAATTAGTGCAGCATCCTGGGCCGTGCAAATGGCATATGATCATGGATGAAAGGATGTGTGATCTTTGAGGGTGATGCAAAAATGGTCATTGAAGCTCTCAAATATAAAGATTTCACAAACATGTCCTAGTGGAATTTTGCTTTCATTTTATTTCACAGAAAACAATGGCGTAGCTTATAAATTAGCCCGTTAATGAGGTGTGGTTAGATGGCGGACCTACTTGGATCGCATATATTGTAAGTCGGATTTGGTTTTTGAGCATCAATATATTTGTATATGCTTTACAATCAAAAGTCAAAACATTGAAAATCAATATTACTTGTTAAACTAAATTTCCTCTATGGTAAATTAGCTCAAATTACTAGCTAAACCAAATTCATTCTTTTACTCTTTTAAAAAGTGCATGTAAGTGATAAAAGGCTTATGCCTCAACCTCACATATTTGGAGTATGACTATTTATCTCACCCAATACTAATTTACTACCACCATTTCCTTGAAGTTGCAATTACACCACACTTCTCATTTGGGTAAAATGTCTTACTTCCTCTATATTCACTTTTAATACTTGTAATGATACATTTTTCGAAGCAAAATTTGCCCAGCTTGTCCTTGGAATGTAACATAGTAATTTAATGGGAAATTATCAATGGTAACCCTGTGTTATTGCAATTTATCTTTGGTACCCCTGTGTTTTTTCAATTATCAATGGTACCCCCAGTATATCATGCTAATTACATCCTTGATTCTTTTTAAGTTTTTTTCCGTTATCTTACTGTTAAATCTTTTAAAAAACCAACCATGGTTAGTTTCTTATTTATTTTCTTTGGCTCTTCCTTTTCCCTCCTCACTCATACTTGCTTACTCTGTCTTCATCATCAACTTCCTGGGTTGAGTATGCCATTTCTGAAGCTCCTACAAAGCGTTTTCTTCATCATTGCTGCTTTTCTTCCCATTGGAAAAGTTCCCTAATCCTTCTTCCGTTTTTGTCTGTACATGCAACTCGTTGTGTTGTTTGGGTTCTTGTCCTAAATTTCGTGATTAATGGTGCAATTTTTCTGATTTTTCGCCCTAAATTTTGCGATCATTAGGGTTTTGTTCGTGAATTATGTGTTTTTAAAGTGTTCTGAGTCCTAAATTCAGTCCTAAACCCTAATGATTGCAAAATTTAGGGCGAAAAATTAGAACACTTTAAAAACACATAATTCACGAACAAAACCCTAATGATTGCAAAATTTAGGGCAAACAACCAGAACAATTGCACCATTAATCACAAAATTTAGGGCAAGAACCCAAACAACACAACAAGTTGCAAGTACGGACAACAACGGAAGAAGGATTAGGAAACTTACCAATGGGAAGAAAAGCAGCAATGATGAAGAAAACGCTTTGTAAGAGCTTTAGCAATGGCGTACTCAACCTAGGAAGTTGATGATGAAGACAGAGTAAGCAAGTATGAGTGAGGAGGGAAAAGGAAGAGCCAAAGGAAATAAATAAGAAACTAACCATAGTTGTTTTTTTTAAAGATTTTACGGTAAGATAACTGAAAAAACTTAAAAAGTGTCACAGTCGTAATTAGCATGATATGTTGGGGGTACCATTGATAATCGAAAAAACGCAGGGGTATCAAAAATAAAGTGCAATATCACAAGGGTACCATTGATAATTTCCCTATTTTAATTGAAGCGCAGAGCATCTCACTTAACCACTTAGGATTTTTGACTAATTGAGGCCTAATTTTCACTTTCTTATTATGCATTACATTGAGCTACTCCTATGGTGCAACTATAAAATTTTGGGAGATTCCACGAAGTTATCATGAATTTTTGGAACAAATATACCTTTTGCATATGATCAGCACACTGGGAACAATGAAGACTTAAGCATTGAGGAACAGCATACTGAACCTAGACCAGCTCAAGTTAAGGAAGCTAATGTACAAAGAGCTGAGGATCAGTTACTCAATACTATGAACATACATAATCCAGCCTTGAAGAAAGTATACATAGTCCTGTATCAGAAGATAATGAACAGCTGGGTGTTCCCAAACGCTGACAGAAGATAAGGAACAGCTGGGTGTTCCTAAATCCTGACAGTAGAATTATCACGCTCTATTTTAAGACGTCTAATATGACCGTTAGAAGTTAGGCGCCTTATATTTGATTGTAAGCCGTTAAAGGATGAAAGCCAATTCTATAAATAAGGCTCTCCTCCACTTTGTAACAGACACATATTATTCAGTTTTAATTCATCTACGATTCTAGTAATCATTCAGAGAACAAGTTGTTCGTTTCTGTTTGCCATTTTCTGTTTGAGAGGTTGAGTGTATCAAGCCTTCACAGATTCATACTTCTCCAAGATCACGTTGATCATTGCGAGAATTGTGAGGATTAAGGCCTTGCATTCCTTAGGGGAATCAGTGTCTTCTTCCAGGATAAGTAATCATTAAAGATTACTTAGAATTCATCATAAAATCGGCCAGTTGACCGAGAAATCGGTCCGTCCTTGACTGTCTGGTTATTAAGTGATTGAACAAGTTAATCATAATCGATCTTCCGCTGCAAACTTGTTCCAACTTGGTATCAGAGCCGTGTTCTGAATAGGGACACGAAGTTAGGTTACAAAGGAAGCTAGGTAATTGGTAATTTCGCGTTTTCTGAAAAGGGAAATCGGAAAATCAGGTATTTGTTCGCATTTTGTTTCAATCGGTAATCACAGGTATAAATTCAATTCTTCCTTGATATTAAATTCTGTGTTAAAGATTGTAGAATTCGATTTAATCATCACACGCATTTGATTGAAGGAAAGATTTCTGAAATCTAATTTTATTATCATTGCTTGCATGTAAAATTGTTATCTGGTAATCGAATTTTTGAGTTTTCGCTTAAATTGATTCCTATAATTCCATTTTGACTGTTTGATTGTGGATACCGATAAGAATTTAACAAGCATTTTTTTGCAAATTTCTGAACATTACGTTTCTTTTGAAAATTTTGGTATATACAATCTGATTCTTGAATATCACTCTGTAAAATTAGGGTCGTGTATCTGTGCATTCATTGTTGTTACTGAAAATTTGTTGATTGGGAAAGTTTCTTGCAAAGATTGTGGCTGGTGATTATCTGAATTGTGCTTTTGTTTTGGTCTCTGGAGATATTGTTGTGGAAATCTTCTTGCAGGTTCTGAATATTAGTTGCCTTACCATTGTCTTGTTTGTGAAGAACTTGAAAAACATGGATGTGGATGAGAAAATAGAAACCCTTACCAATTTACTCCAACATTAGCTGTTACAGTAGCCAATAACATGGGGAACCAAGGGGATAGACCTCAACAGCACCCACAATACCATAGGAACAATGAGGATAAAACTTTGAAGATTGACTTACCTAGTTTTGATGGACACTCTCCAGACCCAGAGGTGTACCTGGAGTGGGAAGCCAATATGGAAAGATACTTTGACTTTAAGGACACCACACCTGAACAACAATTTAAGCTAGCTAAGATTAAACTGACCATGCTTGCTGCTACATGGTTAGAAGGAGTGCAGAAGCAAAGAAGGAGGGAGGATAGAGAAAGAATCAGTACATGGGAAAAACTGAGGAAACACTTAAGGAGGAAGTATGTCCCACGCAATTATAGACAGCAGCTATGCATACAATGGGGAACATTAAGACAAGAAAATAGAACTGTGTCTGAGTATATCCAAGAATGGGAACGGTTATCTGTTGTTTGTTACACTAATGAGACTGAGGAGAAGAAGATTGGGAAGTTTATAGGTGGCTTAAGGGAAGACTTGAGGAAAAAATTAGAGTTGACCCCAAACCTTACCTTCAGCCTAGCTTATAGCAATGCCCTCACTTTAGAGAAATATTCTAAGAAGAAACCCAGCACAGACCACCCAAGAAGTGTTACAGCACCAACACATATTGTCACTCAGACTACTGCACCAGATAAGATTCCACCCTTGATCAACACTACCAAAGATAGGGACCCTAGGGACTTGAAGGGGGTAGTTTGTTTCAAATGCCATGGACATGGTCACATAAAGAATCAGTGTCCCAATGCTAGAGCCTTCACTGTGCAGGAGTGGGCAGCAATTAGGGAAGTAGGCAAACCTAGGGCTATGTTAGTCAGTAGGAATTGGGAGGAAGAGGTAGTTTGGCCTTCCACATCTAAGGAGGATCCTGATGGTTCATATTTTGTGAATGATGAAGGAGTTTTAGAGACTTTTGAAGGAACTGAGAGCAGTGAGGAGGAAGAAAACAGAGAGGAAGTCTACCCTGAACCAGATATGCAAAATTTGTTAATTAGAAGGAACTTTCATGCTACACCAAGGATCAAATCCAATGATCAAAGAGAGAAAATCTTCCAAACCAAATGTAAAATTAAGAACAAAGTTTGTGACTTAATCATAGATGGGGGGAGTGAAACTAATTGTGTTAGCAAGGATTTAGTTCAGACCTTGGATTTAGAAACTAAGCCACACCCAAACCCTTATAAGCTGAAATGGTTGGATAGCAAGGCCAGTGGGTTTGTGAAGAAGAGATGCTTAATCCAGTTTGCTATAGGGTCTTTCAAAGATAAAGTGCTTTGTGATGTGTTAAATATGACTGCCTGTCATGTGCTCTTAGGTAGACCCTGGCAGCATGACAAAAGGACCTTACATAATGGCTACACTAATGTTTATACCTTGAGACATGAGGGGAAATTGAAGGCCCTTACGCCCCTGCCACCTCATAGAACTGTGCCTCCACAGAAGACAGCAGGTAGTAAGCCCACTTTGTCTTCACAAGAAGCAACAGGTAGTATGTCTTTGTTCAGCAAGAAGGTCAGACAGAAGAATAATCACTTAGATGTTGGGAATATTGAACAGTCTACTGACAATTCAGACCATGAGTCCATTAGACATACTTGGGAACAGAATAAACTTAATGCCAAACGTACTAAGTGGCTTGAGTTCATGCAAAGTTTTAATCTTGCTGCTAAGCATAAGAATGGTAAACCTAAAGTAGTGACAGACACATTAAGAAAGACAACACACTTACTAGCTCTACCAAATGCTAAGGCTTTGGGGAACAATATGATTGAGGGACAGTATCAAACTGACCCAAATTTCAGAACTGTATACACAGGGGTTGAAGGTGTATATGGAATAAATGCTATATTATCTGTATCACTAATTGCTTTTTCTTTGCATTACAGAACACATGGAGATGCTACACAACACACTGAACAAATGAGGAGCATCAATAAGAAAATGCAAAGGAACACTGAGAAGACTACCACTATATATCAACAGGAGGTCAACAAGCACCCCTCAGCTGCACCAGAGCTCCAGATTAGGGATAATACTTTCAAGACAAATTTGCTAGAGCAAAATGGAGTCCCTCCCATATTCAACATAAGGGATCTGCAACCATACTATGCTGATTCTGAATTGAGGACAATTCGAACTGAAGAAGGAGGGAATGGAACAAATATACCTTTTGCATATGATCAGAACACTGGAAACAATGAAGACTTAAGCATTGAGGAACAGCATACTGAACCTAGACCAGCTCAAGTTAAGGAAGCTAATGTACAAAGAGCTGAGGATCAGTTACTCAATACTATGAACATACATAATCCAGCCTTGAAGAAAGTATACATAGTCCTGTATCAGAAGATAATGAACAGCTGGGTGTTCCCAAACGCTGACAGAAGATAAGGAACAGCTGGGTGTTCCTAAATCCTGACAGTAGAATTATCACGCTCTATTTTAAGACGTCTAATATGACCGTTAGAAGTTAGGCGCCTTATTCTTGATTGTAAGCCGTTAAAGGATGAAAGCCAATTCTATAAATAAGGCTCTTCTCCACTTTGTAACAGACACATATTATTCAGTTTTAATTCATCTACGATTCTAGTAATCATTCAGAGAACAAGTTGTTCGTTTCTGTTTGCCATTTTCTGTTTGAGAGGTTGAGTGTATCAAGCCTTCACAGATTCATACTTCTCCAAGATCACGTTGATCATTGCGAGAATTGTGAGGATTAAGGCCTTGCATTCCTTAGGGGAATCAGTGTCTTCTTCCAGGATAAATAATCATTAAAGATTACTTAGAATTCATCATAAAATCGGCCAGTTGACCGAGAAATCGGTCCGTCCTTGACTGTCTGGTTATTAAGTGATTGAACAAGTTAATCATAATCGATCTTCCGCTGCAAACTTGTTCCAATTTTCGAATTTTTCACGTGGTAGACAAAGATTTTTATAATCCGCGTGGTGATCCTGAGTTTTACACGTTCAGTCCTCTACTACTAGTAGACAAACGTTAGATAACCCATTAAGGGATGAATTTACAGTATCACCCATACTTTAAAACTTGCAAAAACTCTCAACATTACAAGCATCCTCTTCATAAGACTCCAGTGTACCCTCTGCCTTCATTTCTATCATCCGTCATACCTTCCATTTTCTCCCAACTTTATGCTTTCAAAAAAAAAGTTGGTACTTTGAAGAATGAAACAAAATAATTGTGTTCTTACAAATCAAATTTTGAAAGAGGTTGCAGTTGTTTTACTTTTACTTGCTTTGCTATTGATTTTGGTGTTTTCTAATTCAGAATACTAGTTATTACTCCATACTTGTTTGGCACTGATTTTTGCGTTCGGGTGAAGAAGTTATGTCATGTTGGGTTTTTATAGGATGAGTAAGAGTTAGTTTTGGAAGGAGATTTAGAGCTCAACGGAGTTAAATGGGAAAATCTCAAGGAGGTTACGGAGGTCTAATAGTGTAAAACTACACTCAAGACACCACGCAGATTAAAAAAATATTGTCTATCACATTAAAAGTCAGTTAATGTACTTTAGGCGTCAATATAACACGCAATTCAAATAATTGCATAATAAATGATTTAATGCAAACACGGGTCCAATATTATCAAATTGTAAGGCGAAATAAAAAATACAAGAAAACTTCCAGAGCATATACCTGACCAGGGTTCCCGCCAGCACCTCCTGTGATGATATAAAAATCTAATTAGGGTCGTGAACGCATCCTTTTTGACAATAGCAACAGATGGAAACAGATAAGGAAGACAGTGAGAGACTAAAGTTAATGAGGGTGTCATTCAATAGATAGCACAATAGCACTGTCCAAATACAAAGTGACACAACTACAAGCAACCAGATAACTAGCCTAAGCCAGTAAGCCACCAAGAATAAAAAGCGCACAGTTTAACATTTAAGACTTGCTGTTAAGTTTTCAGAAAATCTCCAAGATTTTATAACAATTTAGATTTTAGAGGCCACTTGAATATAGTATGGCCCCTAGATCTAAAGAACGGTTTTCTAGCTCTGGGTAATTGCATTTTCCATCAAAAGGTTCCTCGTCTGGAATCCCCCTTGCAACTTAAAAGGCAATTCAAAGCATAAGAATATAAGATACGGTTAACAAGAATGAGAATCGGGTCTTGTCTCAGTTGGAGCAAGTGACACTTTCTCTGGCAAAGGTCCTAGGTTCGATTATTACTTGGTCCTTTTTCTTTCTCAACCTATCCTATAATTCAAAAAAAAAAAAATAGTAACAAGAGCAGCTCACCGGAAAAATGACTTCCGGTCGGGACATCTATACTGCCTTTGCTTCCAGAAGAAACCTGCAGGAATCCAAGTTAGTTGAAACTCACATAATTCACGAGGCAAATAGAACTCAACAACAACAACGATGTCAAAGACTTAGTAGTCAGCTACATGAACCATAAGGCAATGTGAGAGATCAGCAGTAACAACGAATATATTTATTTGGCCTTATCTAATACTTCCTCTGATTTTTCAATAGTTACTACATTTCTGTTTTTCACGTTATTGAATGCACAATTTATAATCTTTAATATCTTTAATTTCATACGCTAAAAAATTCTAAAAAGTTATATTATGAAAATATGCATTAAGACGAATCAAACAAGATCCCACTTGACTATATTTTACACTATACATAGAGAAGTATATGCCAATTAAGATCAGTTGATGAACAACAGTTGTTACGGTGACCATAGCAACAATTGAAAACCAAAGAAAGTACTAATCAACAACTAACAAAATAATTCCATGATCATCAAAATATTATCCTTCGTTCATATTTGTTTATAGTATATGCTCTAGCAAATTCCAATTTTTCATATCATTCTTCACTCATGTACGTCATCTTTAGCATATTTTAAGCTCTTCAAATTTCCAACTATCCACCTTTATAGCCAGTGGCGGATCTTAGGCTGTAAAGTTAGAGGGGGCCAAAGCTATTATCCAAACAGAAAACTAGGGGGGCCAATATTCGAACTCCCAACCTCTTGTTTAAACATTATATTCTTAACCACTAAATCACATATATTATTATAAATACTAGACAATATCTTGGTTATATAAAATGCCCCAAAAATTTTCAGGGAGACCGAGCCCCTTCGAGGCCATCAAAAGATTCGCTATTGTTTATAGCTAAGGTATTTTTCAGATGCACATGACCAAACCAAGGTAAGCAATTTACTATCACTTTGTCTTCAATATCTCCAATTTTTAAGACCCTTTCATATGTATTTATTACGAAGTCTATACGTTACATGAACTCATAAGGAGAATTATTACCTGAGCTCCTGAACCAGAAGCTTGCTTTGAATACCTCTCTTCATCCAGAAAACGAGAAGGGATGTCCTTTTCTGGAAACAATATATATGTTTTTATAAATAATTTTCGACTGAACTTTTAATTCGAAATGGACAAAGAACACTAACCAGACAAAAATGGCACGGAAACCTCTCCCCCACCAACTCTTAATACACTCTCCTTCAAATCAATTATGCACTGCAAAACGTGGTCAGTTTCCTTATAAGCTTAAAAAGGAACCATTAAAAGGAAAATGATTAATATCCACAAAGCAATGTATAAGGAGCTAAACATGAAAATATAAAGCGCTAATTTTATTGATCCACACGTGATTTGGTTATAAAGTCCCAAATTAAAGCTATATTAGTTAATATAATTAATGCCCTATATATAGCCCTTAGGGCTACATAAAACATAACCCCAATAAAAATACAACAAAGTGTAATACCTGATGTTTACGAAGCATATCCAAACCAAAGAGAAATTCCATGTTGTCTGAATCTAGGACTGTAAAGGAACAAGGGTAAAACACATTCCCAATCTTCCAAAGATCACAGGGAATGATAGTGAAAAATCAAATTAAATTAAGCGACCAGTATGAATATACATGATAAATACAGATTCAAAAGCATAAGTAACAGCAGTTCAAGTAAAATAGTGGACAGGTTTTGTTAGATTCCAATCAACTTTTTTCAACTTCAACGGAAATTGAAGGCAGCAACTTCCAAGAACATTTAGAAAGAGAAAATCCTACATTTCAATGTCTTTTTAAAGTAAAACCAATGCTGAATTCAGAGAAGCAGCAGGGGTTAATGCACAGACATGTTACATGTGTACAGATACATAAAAGAGAAAGGGAAATTTCAAATAAGAGATTTCTCTTTCACTACCTTGATAGGAGCTACATGTATCCGACCCAATATCTCCGTCTGACCAACTCCGTGAGCAATGCCTTTATATCGTTCATCTAACAGCCTCAGCAGTCTGAAGTCAGATAAAGGTACAGAGTGAGCATTAAGTCTTGACACTTGGAATTTTCAAAAATCGATGTAATTTGTAATCCTATGACATGATTGCATCACTCCTTGATAAAACACCAAGAATTATCACATTCTCAATCAAGTCGAATAAGCAGACATGATGATAGAATCTAAACAAGAATATTATGCAAAACCAAGACCTCTAGTCTGCTGCACAGAAATTCAATAGTTGAAAATAACCTAAATTTCTATCATAAGGCCAATATACCTGCCATCCATTCATATGCTGAATCCTTTTTCTGGCTCACAACAGCAACTTAACCTTAACACCACCATCCCCCAGCACCCCAACGCAGTGGCGGACACACAAAAAAGGAAAATACTCCCTAACTCTTACTTTGAAAAGAGAAAGGCGCATTGAAGTACAAAAGAGTCCTAGAGCCTAGGCGCAAGCAAGGCGAAAGTGCAAGCTTTTCGTAGGTGAGGTGCAATGTTTAGCTCAAAAAACATACTACCTCCTATTCATCTAAAATGTCCCATTTACTTTATGCACTCTATCCAATGCACTTATTCGATCCTTAATATATCAAGTTACGTATAATTAAAAATTATAAAAAGTTGATATTAACAATCTTTACATCAAAATGAATCAAATAAGATCTCAAATGGCTATGTTTTAAGAGTGATAGATGAATAGTGTTCCAAAAGTAAATGGGACATTTTAGATGAATAGGAGGTAGTATAAAACAATTCTAAAGCATATTTGATATTCAAACTATATAATATTCATATTACAATTGCATAAAATATCTAAATTGCGCTAAGCCACTAAAATAGCACAAGACTCACATATAAAGCATTATGTCTAATTGTTCTCATTCTAATTGTTCTATTTCTGATTGTTATCACATTGATATAAAAAAAAGTAAGAAGATGAAAAGATTGAGAACACATAAGAAAAAAGAAAAAGAAAAATAAAGAACCAAAAGAAAGAAGGCAAAAAATCAAAAAGGAAAACTAAAAGGAGAAAAATGAGGAAAAGTAAAAATAAAAAAATGGCAGAAAGTAGACATTTAACGAAGAAAAGGAAAGCTGAAAGCAAAAATACCAGAAGAAAGACGACATTATATTGAAGGACGACATTATATTGAAGGAGCTAGAAAAAGAGAAAGAAAAAGATGAAGAATCTAGAAGAAGAAAATAAAAAGACGAATAATTCATAAGAAAGAAGCGAAAAAAAAAATAAATACAAAAAAGGAAAGTACTTAGTGGTGTTTGAGACATTGTGTGAAAAGTCCTGCAATATTTTATGATAACAAACAAACTCTTAAATCCCTTTTCTCTTTTTCTTTTTGAAAACAAGAGTAAATCCGTTTTCCTTTTCTTTCTCTCTTCAAAGAAGACTTGACTCTTTCTATCCAATTATTCTATAACAATTTTTAATTAAGTTGTGTTTGGGAACAAGTAATTCATTTCAAATTATAGATTTTAATTATAAGATCATAAATGAAGAATTTGATAAGGACAAGGTTTGAGTAACCAATCTCAAATTCTCAACTTTAACTACATTTTATATAAAGGTGAATTGACTCAAATCTAAATTTAAAATTTTTGATTTGCCACACATTGAATTTTAGACAAATATAGATTTCTAAATGGAATCGTAGTTCCCAAACACAACATAAAAGTTTTTTCCCAAAAACAAACGCATGTAGCGCAAAAGGAGCATGGTGCACAAAATAGCACGCCTTTCATAATTAGATGAGTCAATACAAAGAAAAGTGATTTTCTAGAGCATACCTTGGAGACGCACCAAGGCACGTCCAAAGCACACTTTTAAAACTAAGTCTAACCCAACTAGCTTATAGTAGGTACTCGTTGTGGTTGGTGCTTGTAGATACATACTTCGGTATGCAGTCAGAGATCTATATATACATGAGTAGTGCAAGTGACACTAGAAGCATAGCAAATAAAGCAAATTTACACAAAGAAACTTACCCACACCGCTCAGCACAACTCTTAGATATAATTGTTGATTGGGCTCCACTATCAACAAATGCCTGATAAACAAAACCAAAAAGTACTTGTGACCATTTAGAAGTCACATGTTTAACTTGTCCAAATAGAAAGCCATAGAGCACAAACCGAGATCGAAGAGACACAGAGCAAGAATGTTGGTGAAAACGAAGGGAAGGAGGGACTAGACTTTAGATATTTTTTTAAAAAAAATAGGCGCTTTGACAACTATATACAAATTTTCCATATTCGCAATCCAAAGAAAACCCTCCTAAATATTCTATTGAAATATGTGTCAAATCACCATCAAATGTATGATACTTCATAAAACTTAAAGCTGAACACAGATTAAGAGAAAAATTTGGAACATAAGGGAATAATCAACCTGAAATATGCATATTAACTTCACATGCAACCATAAGAAATCCGCACTCCTAAATACTTCATTGGAGACTTTACATAACTTAACACATAATGCAGATCAAAAACAAAAAAATTTGGAACACAAGGGAGTTATAATCAAGCCCTAGAATCTCCTTTGTGTGTTTTGTAGTTGTGCCCATAGTGCAAAATGCGGAAACAGTCGCGATCGCGGTAACGACATGGTGATGTTGTGATGGGATAAATCCGGTTATAGTAACGCTGAATATCAACCGACAACATGAGATGCCCTTGACACGGCCCAAACGTAGTCTTTATACACCTTTACAATGCGGGAAATATCAATTCAATTTTTTAAAATCCTTTAGAATGTGGCCGATACGATGTAATGTGGCCTTGTTTTTGCACTATGTTGTGCCATAAGTTTGACTGAGAGCTGAGAAGAAAAAATTACTAATGAACCTCATCAAAAGACTTAATGAACTAAAGTATTTATTGGACATTGGACTTGCCACAACCAAACCAATGAACAAATTGAAGCTAAAGAATTTTAAAGGGAATGGAATCAAGAGGAAGATAGAAGTTGCATCTACCTTCAATGGAACACCATTTACTTCCATATCCACATACAACATAACCTGTGAATTAAATAAAAATATTAGATATTTGAGTATGTCAACATTTAAATAGAAGCATTAGAGAAATGAAAAGGTATACCACTCTAGCAAAAGCTTCAGGGTTATATTCAAGAGCAGTAGCCCAGTTCTCGTCAACTCCTTTCTATAGAAGATAAGTGAGGCAGCAAAGAGTCAAAATAAGAAACCGCCAAAAGGCTTTCATACATATATTATGCATAGCCAAATCTAGAGAAGTTGCAAAATAACACAAGAATAATAAAAATCATTACTAGCAGATTTATCACATGGATCTAATACCATGCACATCTATAGGGTTATCGAAATGACCATGAATATTTTTATGATACCTTTATCTTAAAAAAAAGGACAATCACTATGTTCAAAATCAATATATTCAAATAAATAATATTATCATGTTTCAAATAAACAAATGATATATTCTTAATGGAATTGTTTAAATTCACTTAGAAAACATCATATGATAAGTTTTAATATAAATATATACGTTCATTTAAAATATGGAGCCTGTTCATTTTGATATTATGAAAACCATGTAAACCCACATGAATGCAAGCCCAAGTAATAACTATATTCAGAAGTAGAAAAGTGAAGATAGGAGTCCTTCAGATTGACATACACATCAAGGGTCAAGCCCAAGCAATAACTACATTTAGAAGTAGAAAAGTGATGATAGGAGTCCTTCAAATTGATATACACATCAAGGATCGAAAATGGAGCACTAATATGCTATAGAATAAACAAGAGAACTTCCCAGAAAACTAGCCTAGTAGGTGAGAGAACCCATTCGGTCTATAAACCCACATTAGTTGGCCATACAACCAATGTGGAATAGAGTCCCATAACCTTGTAACGGTCTTAAATCCAGTCCATTATATTCGAACCCTTATAAGTTCCAACGTCCCTTGTTGGTCACGGGCTCAAGGCTGGATTAACCACTTTTGATTTGGATCCTCATTGGTCATGGGCCTCATGGCCACATTGGTCCAGCTAGCTTACCTAGGCTACCACTCTGAGTCGACTCTGATACCATTGTTATAAAATAAACAAGAAAATTCACCCAAAAGACTAGTCTAGTAGGTAAGAGAGTACATTTACTCTATAAGCCCACAATAGTTTCCCATACAACCAATGGGGGACAAAGTCTCATAACCTTATAATGGCCTCAAATCCATTACATTACATAATATTGCTCAACTGTAAAATATATTAGAGCCTAAAGGCAACCAATATACAGTGAAAACTATATTTATAAGATGAATAGTAGTTACTGCGAAAAAATTTCCACATTCATATGGGTAACACTAGTTACTACTTACTACACACACATTGAAATAATAAACAATTTAATGTGAAAAATCAGAGCATAAAGGAACCCTTATCAATAAAAGTCTACCTGACGAATGGCTGCTTCAATTTTCTTTTGTGCTTCAATGTCGAAAGGGTCCGCATAATGCAATGCCTATAAAAATAACAAAAGATCAATTTATCAACATCTTTACACAATAGCTTAACAAGATAAAACTGCAAATGACGGCAGATAATAACCTAGTACTTTAAATTTATTTAGCTCCAGCAATAAGAACATTCCTATGAGAATATCTATGTTTTTTTTTGTATAATTCATACATTAATACTCGGTAGACTATTATAGAGTGGAAACAATACAAAACAACAATATAAATTATCATGCAGTGAAGATTTACTCAATTCTATAGACTCATAACCCTTTACTAATAGCAAACTCCCCAAGCCAGTTGGTAAGTTACTATTAGTTTCCAAAGGTAATCGAAACAGAAATGTACTTAAAGAAATGTAATTGCATAAGCATAATATATTATCAGTCAAAACCTTAAATCATGAGCAATGGATCGAGAAGCACTTCCAAACATAGCTCTATCCAAACAAGTTGACTAACACATAGAGGAAAATAAGCAACCAAAATAAGACAAATTTTATGTGGTAGCAATGAGGTTCAGCAAAACGTGAGTGGTAGTAGGGGTGTTCAAAAATATCCGATTGGTAAACCTAACCCAAATTATCCGCTATCCGGTTTTAAAAACCGGATAATTTACCCGATTAACAAAATCCGGATAATCCGGACCGGGTATTTCGGTTTAAATATCGGGTATTCGAGTCGGATACGGATCTCTCTTTATGAAAATGCGAATACCCAATATCCGGTTTATAATTTTTTTTAATACTTTGGAAGCCCTATTGGGCCATTAATTTTTATCCAGCTATAATTGTAACTCTAATATCTGCGCAGTCGCTACTCGGTGAGTACTCACTCCCCTTCTTCTTCCTCAAGACTTTTGAAACCAGTCTCCAACTCTCCATTCCTCAAAACTTCTTCTTCCTTTAATATTTCACTCCCCTTCTTCTTCAACTGGGTAAGCTTGACAGTCCACGACTCCACGACCATCGACAATCAACAGTCCACGAATTCACGGCCAAAGGTCTTCAACTGGGTATTTTTTTTTTTTTTTCCTCCAAAGTTCACCATTTTTTGTTATTTTTTACAAAGAATTGCTGAAAGTATTTTGAAAATATTTGGATACTTCATTTATGCTCAGTACGATTATGATTGTCTAAAGAATTATTAGTAATACTAATTTTGTCTATCATCACGTGATTATTGTTATTATTGTCTTACTGGTAATCTGATGGAGTTTTGATCTGATATGAACAAATTTCCATTATTTTGTGTACACAAGTCTTGCAACCCTAAGTTTGAAATTAGTAAATTAAGATAAATTCCCATTCTAAATTCTTTCTACTACTTTCTTTCAACAAAATTAATTGATGTTTTTCTTGAATTGGATAACTTGTTCTCACAAACTGTGAACCTGCAAATAACAAATTCATTAGATGTAAACTTGCAAATTCTTTGATGTTTTTAATATATTGGTATGTTTTATTGTTTTGTATAGAAGATGAGGTCATCTTTTGATGATAATGGAATTTCACAATTGCATGAAGGAACTCAATATGAAGAGAGTGTTGATCTCTTGTTCGATGAAGATGAAAGTACAAGAACACCACATAAAAAACAGAAAAATCAACATCGTGCAACTACTAGTTCGAGGAGTAAAAGGAAAAAATGGTGGGATCATTACACAGTTAATGAATTAGATCCAACAATTGCTCATTGAAGTATTGCAAAACTTCTATTGGTTGTCATAGAAAAAATGGAACAACTTCTTCGGCTAATCATACTAAAAGATGCAAAAAATATCCTCCAAATTTGGATATCAAGCAAAAGAAAATTGAATTTGAAATTGCAAGAAGAGTTAATGAGGATGGTAGTGTTGATAGTGTTGGTGTTCCGAAATTGTGAGAATTTGATTATGATTTGTGTAGGAAAAAACTTGCTACAATGCTTATTGTGGATGAATTGCCTTTTGCTTATATTGAACGTGAAGGATTTCGGGAGTATAGTAGGGCTTTGAATCCTTTATTTAAGATTCCTTCTCGTAGCACTACCACTAGAGATTGTTATAATCTTTTCATTGAAAAAAGAAATGAGGTGAAATTGTTTTTTCAGAACTTCAAGTCACAAATTTGTCTAACCACTGACACTTGGACATCGGGGCAAAACTCTAGTTATATGTGTTTGACTTCACATTTTATTGATGGTAACTGGAATTTGCAAAAGAAAATCATAAACTTTTGTCCTATTGTCAGTCACAAGGGAATACTTAATGGCAGAGCTGTTGAAAAATACTTGATTGATTCGGGTTTGAAAAATATCATGGCATTGACCGTAGATAATACAAGTTCAAATGACATAGCGGCCAATTACCTTAAGAAAAGACTTAACATTTGGGATACTGGTTTGTTGGAGGGTCAATACCTACATATGAGATGTGCATCACATATTTTGAATTTGATTGTGAAAGCTGGTTTAAATGAAGTTGATTTGTCCGTTTTGAAACATCGAGCTATTGTGAAGTACGTAAGGTCTTCTCCTGCTAGGCTTAAAAAGTTTAAAGAATGCATAAAAAGGAGAAAAAGGAGAGCAAAAGTCTTGTTGTTTTGGATATTGAAACTAGATGGAATTCAACTTGTCTAATGCTTGAATCTGCTATCAGATTTAAAAAGTCATTTGCTTCTTTATGCATGAAAGATTCTGCTTTAGTTAAGTTACTTAGGAATTTGGTGGTGCTCTTACTGAAGAGGATTGGAAGAAAGTGTCTATATTCTTACCTTTCTTGAGTGTTTTTGGGACTAGATTGTTGCTTGATTACAACATAAGTGCCGACGATGAGGGTATGAGGAAATGGCTACCAATATGATGATGAAATATGACAAATATTATGGAAACACTGATAATATCAATATTTTAGTGTTTGTAGCTGTTCTCCTTAATCCTAGGCATAAGTGGAATTATGTTGATTGGATTGTGTGTGCTTCATATGATGCCACAAAAGCTACTCTCTTGTCACTAAAGATTAAAATGGTTTTTCAAAGTTTGTTTGATTCTTATGCTTCTTCTATTCCTCTCTTCCAAATACAAGTGGAGCTACTTCCTCCACTTCGACCTTTTCAACCTCGTTGATTTTTACTCAAAGTGGGACTCAAGGAATGGGAAAGGTGGACCGTATTGAACTAATGAATTCAAGATATCAAATTGAGACAAGTTGTTCATTAACTAATATAAACAAATGTGAGTTGGATAGGTATTTAGAAGATGCATGTGAACCTCATAATTCTAACTTTGAGATTTTACCATGGTGGAAAGATCAAATAAAAAGGTATCCCTTTCTTCAAAAGATGGCTAAAGATGTGCTTGCTATACCTATTTCTACCGTTGCTTCCGAATCTACTTTCAGTGCTGGTGGTGGTATTCTTGATGATTTCGAACTTCATTAACTCCAAAGATGGTCGACGCCCTTATTTGCACACAAGATTGGTTTTTTATTTCTAGGACTCTAGCAATAAAGGAGAGTTTGCTTGCACTTGAAGAAATGGAGGAAGGTTAGTATAAATTTTAATTATTATTCAATTGAATATTTAATATTTAAGTGTAAAAATATTGTTCCTTTAACCTTATACTGTTCATAACTTAGTTTAGGTAATGCATTGATTTTGGAGCATCCGAAGGTCATAATTGATGAAACCCTTGATGTTTGTTGAAAATGATTAAGGGAGCTTGAAGTTTCAACAATTAAATTTTAAACACTTGCTTTTAGTTTTTAATAGTTTGATGTGTAACTTTATGGTTGTATTTCAATTGACTTATGGTTGTATTTTAATTTCTAACTCTCCCTATCTCTTACCCCATGATTTGTCTTTTATAACTATTACGTTAAGTAATTCTAAAAGAAATAAGGAAAAAAAAATGCATGTTTTAACAAAACCAAATATCCGGTTTCCAACCCGGTTTAAACCGGGTCGAAACTGGGTCACATTTTTAGGTATCGGAAAAAGCGGGTACCCGGATTTCCAGATTCCGATCGACCCGGTATCCAGTTTTGTACACCCGTAAGTGGTAGCACTTTTTTTATGATTTTTCCACATGGTAGCAACATTGTTTAAAGTTTATTAAAACCGTAGCAAACTCCGTTTAAAACTTGAATATTCCATTATCTTTTATTTATTTTTCAGATTTTGCCTTTTTTTGTTTTTGTAATTAAAATTGTTTTTTTTTTAAAAAAAAATCTCCCAAACAACAACCTCACCCTAACTTCACCTACCCACCGACCACCACCACCACAACAACCCCAATCTACTCACTGGAATCCACCAACCCGTGCCCCTCCTTCAGCATCACCCTCACCCTAATTAATCACCACTGATATCATAAGTTGTCACCTCCTGATATTGACGTTTTTCTTGATGATGACTCTTGGGAACAGCGTTTGAAGCCTAATGTATTTCTCTGTGATGATAACAAGACAGATATGCCTTACATTGAAAATCCAAGAGAACAAACAACAGTGCTGCCCTTAAGAGAATGGGTGGGTGGGACAAACATCAAAGAATGAATCAGCATACAGAACAAATGTGTCTTTTAAAATCAGATAACAAATTACTTTGATAACCATATGTACAAGTCTATGGCTCTTACCATCCAATGTAAACGTTTATCATTGACGAACATATTCGTTAGCGCCTTCCAGTTCCAGATGACATCACCTGATTCTGGATCATACAGTTTTTTCGACAGGCCGTGGATTTCCAAAAAATCAGGCTTGAAATTAGCCAACTTGTAAAATGTTTCGTCCCATTGTATTGACATCAAAATTTAGTGAAGCATTTAGTTTTTTCTTAATGAAAGTTCAATGTTTTGCTTGATCTTATTTGATGTAAATACTGCAAAATTCTTTTGCCCTATTGTAACAAACTCAGTTATTATTGGTTTCCCAACTGCGAACTTGGGTTCCAGGAGATAATTTAATTTCAAATAAAAGTAAAAGTAAGGGTAAATATGTCTTTTCAAACAATTTTAACAAATATTTAACAACTTTTGCTACGGTTTTAATAAACTTAAAACCTTGTTGCTATTTTGTGGAAAAATCATGAAAAAGTGTTACCACTAGCGTTTCGCCAAACCTCTTTGCCACCATATAGAATTTCCCCCAAAATAACTCATGTTCGAATTGAATTTATTGGATTTCTAGTAACAGCATAAACTATTGTTAGTTTTTCTCTAATATTAATAAAAATAGAGATCCAATAACATACAAACTTCCAATGTAAAACTGAAGTTACAATTTTCATCCATATAGTCAAAGTAAAATAAGCAAACTGTTATGTGATTATAGGCAAACTAGTATAGCGAAAACATCCACATTAACAACAATTTCAAAGCCTTAATCGGTTAATCTCAATCATGTAAAAAATTGCGATCGTTGATGCCTGATGCGTTTGCAGAAACAGTCACGATGTCACAGAAAACGGCTATAACGGAGCAATAACGCTAATTGCGACCGATTCGGTGTGAATTTTTGAAAACAAATCACATAAGGAGTGAACTAATAATTGCATTTTTGTGATTGTACTATTATTATGCAATAATATACCCCAAGCTATATATGAGGTACTTTTAGTGAATAGTTAATTTACTTTTAGTTTTTTATAGTTAATTAACTTATTAGTCAATTATTTTGTTCAACGACTAAAAACTACGAGTAATCATAATTTTAATGATTTGAAAAAATTAAAGTTAATGAGAACTAATGGGATTTTAACGGGAGACTAATATGTTGTAACGTTGAAATATCGTTGTAACGGTAAAATAATATAACGGGCATTACACATTACTTAACGGACAACACAAAGTTTTGACCATGAAAACTCATGCACTGTTATATAACATGATTTAACATCGTATTCGTAGCAACTCTCAAAGTGGTTACATAACGGGCATTGTGTATGTAACGAAGGTGTTTTCATTCCATTATCCAAAAATGTAGGGAAAATACTATTGAACAGCCATAATGCAATGCAAAAAACCGGAGAAAGAACCATAAACAAAATATACATACCAGCTCCTCCTGTTCCCTTTGTCTCAACTCGGCTCTTTGACGATGGCGTTGCCGCAAAATATCCTGAAGTTTGTTCAGATCATTCCCAGATATTGCATGTGCCAATTCCGGATCACTCTGCAAATATTAAAAACAAATTGAGTTTCAATAAAAAAAAAAAAAAGTCCCACAAAATTCTGCATTATGTGACAATACAACGAGCAACTACAGAAAAATAAAATTCCCCTTAGATTGATGCTTCCTTGAAACTCCAACGCAACAAAAAAAGAAAGGATTAACTTCTTCTAAAGCTTAGATTTAAGCCAACTCCAAAGGGGGTTTCAAACAAAGAAAATGCTAAAAAGTGCCATCAATGCCTTAGATTATGAAACTAGTGTAGAATAATTTGCCAACTAAATGAAACTCGCAATTACACAGCTCGACAAATTGATAGAAGAATATTCAAAGCCACAATTTGACAAATCAATAGAAAAACAATCAAAAGCGTGACTTTTTCTGTCTTCGTGGAGGGATACTCATCAATTAAAGGCTCATGAACTATACAAAATAATACCTGATATAGCTGAGCCATCAGATTAGAATCACGCTGAATGTGCTGTTGAAAAGCAGTAGGGTTAACAGCAGATCCCTCTGGATTGAGGCCCAGGTCATTAGAAGATGGACTGCTGAACCAAACATATGCATTAGAATAAATGTATACAAATGTAATACATACTACGAGCTCTATTTGCACTTCAAAAATATAAAAAGAATATTGGAATTGTGATTAAGGCAGTATTACATATGCATGGTAAAATGACATTAGAGAATACCCAAAGAATTTTAGCCAAAATTAATTTCTCCTAAGAAGAACTTGTCTTTAAGGTAAATTGGTGAACCAAACAGTTATTAAGGAGTAATAATCTAATGCATAACATACATCCTACTAAAGAGGGAGAATCAAGAAAAACGCAAACAAAGTAGGGAGATTAACCGGAAATTCCTTGCTCTATCCTCCATGATTTCTTATATCATATGATTCTTTGTAGTAGGTTTATTAATGGATTTCCCTTGCATGCTAAGTTATTCGTATTCCAAGTCCATAATCTACCTAAAAACTAAGCTTTTATCATCCTCATTAAAAGACAAATAAAGTTATGCTACAATAGTTGACTAAGAAACATAAAATACATCTCATTTCTTTATGTGTCAAGTTATATATCCAACCGGTTGCAATTTAAGAATTTGAACCAATGGAGGCAGCAATAACGTTGATTGTCACGTAACACCCTATAAGGTATAATGACGATGGTATACATCTATGGTGGCAACAAAGAGGAGGATCTCATGCCTTTCACTTATAAAAAATGGCAAGGACCATCTTGACATTCTCTAACTAGAACCTTACCTCTAAAAAGTAAAACCTCGTGCTCCTACCACACTTTTCAATCAAGACATGAATTATCAATTTGCTAGTTACATTTATGTTTCCAATTCCAACAATAGTAATGTTTTCATTCGCAAGGTTCTAAGTTGTTGAAAAAATTTTTGCTATGGTAAAGAAGTGGCATTCCCTCAAAAAGATGGTCTTCCACCAAATTCAATCTGCTTAAGTTCCTCCTGCTTTTACTAACATTGATTGTGAGGACATAATTAAAACAAACACTAGCAAAATGAGTCCTCAAGGCACAATGCACAATTAATTTCGCAACACAATGCATTGGTAGCATAAATGACATTGTCCTTCACCTACTAGAAAAGAACTGGATATGTACTTCGGTTGGAAAAGAAGAAAAAAGTTGCACAATTTCCTAAGTCAAAAATAGATGATATACTTCCATGGCAGTTAGATTCGAAACTGATCCTAATCCTACTCGACTCGCAAAAATAATCCGATTCGAATCGAAGAAAAGAAATCTGACTCCGAATCGAAGTTGGATTGGAGGTGGATCTAAAAAAAAAATCCGACAATCCGACTTGAATCCAACCCTAACCCTACTCTCATTCCGACTTTATCCCAATATTTAGGTGTATAATTTACTTTATACAGATTTTTATATTTTAAAGATTAATAGAGACATATTAATGTGCATATATGTTTTACAAATATTTATATTCCAATATTGTACCAATTCGAATCAATAAATAATAAGTCAGACTTGTAGTTGATCAAGTTCGATCCATCAAGTATCACAAAAATTGATCAATAACAAAGTTAGACTAATCAAGTAAAGCAATTTTAACTAAAGATTGAAAAAATTAACAGCCCAATAACAAAGTAAAGCCTAACTTATCTAGCTCATAAATAATGTTTTGATTGATGACTATTTAAACATTATATTATGTACAATCACATTGACGGGATATTCAGATAACACGTAACTCATAATTGACCTAATCCAAAATATCGTACTCAAAACTCATTCGAACATCTGAAATCCCAAATGCACAAATCTATGTATTTGAGTTATAGTAATCAATTACAAAAGCTAGAATTCACAAATAGCTACTTATTTGAAAGTCGTTGAGTGTTAAAAAATATTTAAAAAATGTCATAATCAGACTCCGCTGGGGGTAAGTGTATAAATTATAAAACGTCATATAGAACCGATCCTGACACTAGTAGTCGGTTTTATCATGCTTTTTTAGCTTCAGTAAAAAAAGTATGTTGGAAAATATGAATTTTAGTTTGGGAGAAATTCTAATACAATTGTGAATATCTAAATTCGAAAAAAGAAATTCCAAAAGGAAAGATTATTGACCTGGAAAGCGAATTGGCATTAGAAAGCATCATAATCAAATCTCCATCGGAAACACCGAGTGCACTCAACTTTTCATGATTCCTCATCTCCTTGCCATTGTACAGCAATTGTTGCTGCTGCAGAGTCACCCCACTCTGTCATCCAAATTAATAAATTAATTCCAAATCAAATTATATAACAAAAAATAAAAAGAGTTTCGTAAATCACCTCGACTTCAAGCAAAGCTTTGACATTTTCGATCTACATAATTGAATATTGAATTGAAGAAGTGAAAATCAGAAGCGCAGCAATTGCAAATGAAAATGTAAAAAATCAAAAGAAAATGAAATTAGGGTTAAAAAAAGATTACAGCTTCATCAGGGTCGACGTCTAAAGTGATGATCTGCTCACCAGAAGTCATAACAGTAATCTTCATCTTTGATATAGTATTACAGAACTTCAGTTTAATCAAAGTACAAATCAAAGAAAATCAAAACAATGATAATGGTGTTAGGTTACTTGTACAAAGGAAAAGCTTCCGCCTTTCACCTCTCCTATCCTTTTCTTTTCTTTTCTTTTCTTTTCTTGTTGGAAGTTTGGAACAACTAACAAGATTAGCTTTGCTTTGGCCTCTCTCCAACTTCAACTCTGCTTCACTGCCTTTTAGGAGTAATAATTTTTTAATTAAAACGGATGCAAAGTAACGGGAGTACTTGTTTCAGTTTCTGCAAACTAATGGGAGTAATCTTCATCTCCTTGCCGTATGTTTGTATTTGGCCTCTTACTTAATTTAATAATTTTTTTGGTATACCACGACTTTGTCAAACGTCATTGTTAACATATTATTATGTGTCAATTAATTAAATAATTAATTGTCTAAATTAATATTTTTTTAAGCGGGTTTAAAAAAGGTTAGTATTTTTAAAGATCTTATGACAATAAAATATTGTACTTATATAATAAATTCTAAAAAATAATGAGAAAATTACATAAAACTACCTTTTCTATACACTCATTTGCAAAAAACTACCTTTTATAATTTTTTTTTCAAAAAACTACCTTTTCTAATACTTTCATTTGCAAAAGACTACCACTTAACGTTTTTTAGGGCATTGACCGTTTATTAAAACGGTTGACCATCACGTGACTTGCACGTGATGATCTAAGCCTTATGAAACCCTTCTTTTTCACTGTATCAATTGAAACCCTAAGTCCTGAAATGCCGTTTTGTTCTTCGAAATCCCATAATCGCTGTTCTTCATCCTCGCTTCTCCCTTCTTTCATTTCTCCTTGATGTTGAATAATTAATTCAGTAAAGCACGCCAATTTATTTTGAAATTAATTTGGAATGTCTTCTTCTTCTTCTAGCCATAATTCGAAATCTGAGAATTGTCGATGTGGAGTTCCATTTGCAAGAAGGGTTTCTTGGACCAAGGAAAATCCAGGAAGAAGGTTTAAGAGTTGCGTTTTCTATGATCCTGATACAAATTGGAGGGGATGCAAAAAGTTTGAATGGGTTGATCAACCTGAAATGGCTGTTTGGCAAAGAGAAGTGACGAACAAGCTTTTGGAGGAGAAGCGACAATTGGCAATGGAAATCAAGATCTTGACTTCAAGGGTTTGTTGCTTGGAACATGAAAAGGATCTAGTGATTTCAGATATATCAAGGATGAAGAAGAAATCGACGAATCAGTGTGCAAGCTTTGCGTTAGGGTTTTTTGTTTCTTTTTTGTTAGTGTTTGTTGTACTTATGAAGATTAGTATTTGAATTTTAGGACCTTAATCACAACAATTGTAACAATGTTTTAGGTATTTGTAACTTGAGAATGTTGAATCAATGAATCAAGGTTGTTTCTTTTCCACTTCTTTTCTTTGCAGGTACTGTGTGTGATTTGTTTGGTGTGTATGAGCTGGTATGTTAGCTGTTAATGTTGTGTATGAATTAGTGTGTGATTTGTTTGCTGGTTTTGTGTTCAAGATTGATTCATTGTATGCTGAAGTGCTTTGGTTTGGTGGTATATTAGCTGGTATCATGTTTGGATTTGCAGGTTTTGATGCACTAAAACACATAAACACTTGATTTGCTGCACTTGAATATTGAATATTGATGTACAATTCAATATGTGCACATGAATACTGATTTGCTGCACTTGAATAGAAACAAAACAAATGATAATAGCAATTGCTGCACATTGTTGATGCACTAAAACACATAAACACTTGATTTGCTGCACTTGAATATTGAATATTGATGTACAATTCAATATGTGCACATGAATACTGATTTGCTGCACTTGAATAGAAACAAAACAAATGATAATAGCAATTGCTGCACATTGTTGATGCACTAAAACACAAAGCTTGATTTGCTGCACTTGAATATTGAATATTGATGTGCAATTCAGTATGTGCACTTGAATACTGATTTGCTGCACTTGAATAGAAACAATAAAAGGAACAATTCAGTATGTGCACATGAATACTGATTTGCTGCACTTGAATAGAAACAAAACAAATGATAATAGCAATTGCTGCACATTGTTGATGCACTAAAACACAAAGCTTGATTTGCTGCACTTGAATATTGAATATTGATGTGCAATTCAGTATGTGCACTCGAATACTGATTTGCTGCACTTGAATAGAAACAATAAAAGGAACAATTCAGTATGTGCACATGAATACTGATTTGCTGCACTTGAATAGAAACAAAACAAATGATAATAGCAATTGCTGCACATTGTTGATGCACTAAAACACAAAGCTTGATTTGCTGCACTTGAATATTGAATATTGATGTGCAATTCAGTATGTGCACATGAATACTGATTTGCTGCACTTGAATAGAAACAAAACAAATGATAATAGCAATTGCTGCACATTGTTGATGCACTAAAACACAAAGCTTGATTTGCTGCACTTGAATATTGAATATTGATGTACAATTCAATATGTGCACATGAATACTGATTTGCTGCACTTGAATAGAAACAAAACAAATGATACAGAATACAGTAGCAACTAGCAAGATCAATCCACTCTTGAATTCATTAAAGATTTCAGTATGTGCATTGTTAATTAATACATTTCTTACACTACATCGACAAATACATTTCTATACTTGACTTTGTTCATCCATTACATATGTAGTACTGGAGCAAGGCATGTCACTTGGTGTGGACAGTTGAGTACTACAAGATCCCAATTTAGGCCTTCCACCCTTTGACCTCATCTTTGTTGGTTGTGCTTTTGTTGGATTCTTGCATTTGTTTTTGTAGTGACCTAACTCACCGCAATTACCACATCTCCGTTGCTTATATTCTCGAGCAGCAGTTGCAGGCTTCTTACCTTCTTTACCTTCATCAGTTTCCCTTTTCCTTTTCCTTAGTTTAGGCCTTCCAGGCATCTTTCGAAATGGTGGAGGAAGAGGTTGGGCTAATGTAGTTGTCGGCCACATTTCGCGTCCAGGCATGCCAAAAAACTTAGGAGCATACGTCTTGGCATACGTTTCTACACGATACGCCTCATGGACAAATTCACTTGCATCCAATTTTCTAATAAGAATACAAGCCATGGCATGTTTGCAAGGGATCCCAATAAGATTCCAACTTCCACAAAGGCATGTCCTATTGGTCAAGTTTACCACGTAACTTTTATCGTCATCATCCACCTCAAATTCAAATACATCTACTGGAATTACCCTCAAACCATATATTTCTTTTGAATTTTTTTCAATCATTTTGGTTATCGCTGGCATCAACACACCTTTAAATTTACCCAACCCCTCTCGTTTGGCTGCACTCCTTTGCATCACGTATCTCCTGATCCACTCCATAAGAGAAATAATCGGCTTCCCCCTAGCTTCTACTAACACGTTGTTGAAGGACTCACAAATATTATTTAACAACATTCCAGACTTACTCCTACTACAAAACGCATGCCTAGACCAATGTTTAGCAGGAATTGCAGCTAGATATGTATGTGCCTCAACAGAAATATTCTTTATTGCATTCATTTCCTGATCAAAATGAAACTGTACACGAAGATTTTACACATATTAGTACAACATTACAGTGAAATATTTGATTTCAAAAAAGAGTCCGTACCTTGTTGTAAGCTCTTGCTGCTCTCCAAAAGTGTTGTTTGTATAACTCTCCATGAAACTTGATCTTGAAGTTAGCCCAAATATGCCTACAACAGAACCTAATTTCAGCTTCAGGAACAACTGAATTCAAAGCTTCAATCAAACCCTGCAATGCCCATGTAGTAACAACATTAATAAAAGTTTTTCAAAGATATTCACATATGAAACAAGATATCTTTTAACAATTAATTACGTTCATACCTTTTGCCTATCGCTCATGAAGGTGAAATCTTCACATCCAACTCGTGCACAACTACTCGATGGACTAACCGACATCAGGTCTTCTACGAGGAGATTTAGAAACCAAGTCCAGGTTTCAACATTTTCGGTTTCAACCACCGCCCATGCAATAGGGAAGATGTTATTGTTCCCATCTTTACCTACTGCAGTCATCAAAATCCCAGGGAATTCTCCCTTCAAATGTGCCCCATCCACACCTAAAATAGGCCGACAACCAGCAACAAAACCCTCCTTACATGCTGGCAAACATATATACATCCTTTGAAACAAGGGTGGAGGTGTGTCTATTCCAATGCATTTCACGATTGCAGTGCTTCCTGGGTTAAACCTCCTTATTGCTTCAGCATAATCCCACACCCTACTATACTCTTCACTAGCATCACCAACAATCATTTTCTTAGCAATTCTTTTAGCCATGTAACACTTAGAATACTTCACTTCACAACCTAACTCTCTGTTAACCCGTTTCTTAAATGCCCTTAAATCCCAATTTGGATTTTCCCTCCAATCCTCTACGTATTTCTCAGCTAAATACAACGCAGTGACTTTGTTATTAATGTGTTGGTGACCACAAGTGTGCTCGGGAATATAACTCCTTATTTGAAATGTCTCCTCATCTTTCAACTTCTTAGCATGAACCTTAAAATAACACCTCTTATCCTTCCCACAAACACAATTCACAATTCTAGCTTTCGATTTCAAACAATCACATCTATTGTAGCAATACACGGTTATCCTACTTCTACCATTATGCAAGTAATAATAATTGTAACCACATTCAATAGCATGGTACCTTAATGCTTTTCTAAACACATATATCGAAGGAAACTTAAGACCTAACGACAAATTGATCTTACCCTTAAAATCAACCTCGGGATTAAATGTGCCACAGCTTACTATACCTTCCTCATCCACATTCAAAGCAGCCAAATCATCATCGGACTCCAGTTCATCATCATTAATGTATATGTCTCTGTTGTTTTCTTCATCAATTTCCTTATCTACTATCAACCCAATTTCATCCTCACCAATAAAAACATCATCGAGACCATATACTACATTTTCTGCAAACAAATCAGAATCATTCGCATATTCATCCTCATCACTACCATTGTAATCATCATCACTGTTATCCTCAACCTCAATATCAGAAATTTGTTGCTCTATTTGGCCTATCTCATTTGGTGTAAGGTTTAGGGCAGAAAGAGAAGCTAAGGTAGTTGTTTCAGATCTAGGGTTAGCACTTACACATTCTTTATATCCCGTATATGTGTTTGGTGGTCCCATTTCCCCAACAACAGCATCTACATATGGTGTTTCCAACTCATCCACTAACTCATGTGCCACATCAGATGTATTGACCTCCAACTCAGCTACCCTAACATTACCCAAATCATTTGCCAACTCAGAATCCATCTTTTTTGAAGAACTTGGTTTTTTCCAGATTTTCAATTTCTTCATGTTAGGTATTTATCAAATATATAGAACCCTAATCAATTAATCATAGACAACAACAATCAATTTACAAATTAAACAATAATTTACACGAAATTCAACATTAAAAAACGCAGTGACCAAAACGCAAATTTGAAGAAAAAATTTATATTTTATCGAAAAAAAAAAACTGAAATATACAACCATTAATGAAGAAGACATACCTTTAAATGATGAAATCTTCAAGAGGAAAATGGAGCAAGGAAATGAGAAGGGAATAGAAGAAAATTGCAGGCAGAGTATCCAGTTCCTCCTGTTCTTCGTGTTTTGGAAAGAAATCAGTGAAGAAGATGGTTTCATAAGGCTTAGATCATCACGTGCAAGTCACGTGATGGTCAACCGTTTCAATAAACGGTCAATGCCCTAAAAAACGTTAAGTGGTAGTCTTTTGCAAATGAAAGTATTAGAAAAGGTAGTTTTTTGAAAAAAAAATTATAAAAGGTAGTTTTTTGCAAATGAGTGTATAGAAAAGGTAGTTTTATGTAATTTTCTCAAAAATAATTGTCAATTTAACATGCATCAATGCTCTAAAAATAGTATGTTAGTTATCAATTAATGCTAATAAGAAGACACAAAGTAACTACTTGGATATTTTTGATTGTATATTTTATTATACTATATACTAAATTATAGCATTAGATCAATATACAAAGTCTTCAGAAGTAAACTAGTAAAATAAGCATTTATGAGGGAACGACAAAGACAACAAGATCTATTAAAAATAATTTATACGTAATTTAATAGAGAATCAATAAATTAATTATATTTAATTTACAAGACAATTTTCATTTTGAGAACTTACAAGACAATTTTATTTTTCATATTTAAGATCATCTATAAACTATTCAAATTTGTTATACAAATAAACAATGTCATATCACCGTATCTTAACTAGTATTATTTTATCTTTAGTTACCATATAGTTCACTGTTTTTGAGCTTTGAACAAAAAATTGCTGAAATTACTCCCATGTATAGAGCACATATAAGTCTGCATTATTTTTTGTTTAATTCTCATAGTAGGAACTTAATAGAAGTATATAGAAGTCTGCATTTGATGAATTTTTTTCGTAATGATAATAATAATTGATTTTGATCTCCAATAGTTCTTTTGTTGTAATTATGTGCAAAAAATCTTTACAGTTTTTGTAATTGGCAGTAGGTGTTAGGTGTGCATTTGCAAATTGCAAGACAGTGTTATTAATACACAATACAAATATATAATACCTTACGGCCCATGACCCGACCCGACCTGATTAAGGCTGCTCGGATACCCAACCCATAACTTGCAATTTTTTTAACTTAATGACACACCATTTAAGATATGAGTCGACGGGTCAACGGATCGAGTCTTGCAGGTCGGGTTTATTTAGCGGGCCTAGTGTTCACTATTATTCATTTTTCTCTGTGTATGTATGAACAGTAATGAGCAGTACGCTGCTTGCCTGCTTATTACCTCCTCAAGTTGGGTTGTAGGGTCACTAATACCCAACTTGCATAGAACCTCTTCAAAGAACTGAGTTCCAACTGCCTTTGTAAGAATGTCTTCTAGCTAATCCTTTGACTTAACATGTGGAAGCTTGATTACTTGGGCTTCTAATTTCTCCTTTATGTAATGTATGTCGACTTCTTCATGTTTTGTGCGATCATGTTGAACTGAATTTTCTGAAATGTTGATAGCCGCTTGATTATCACAGTATAGCTCACAACTCCTTTTAGGAGTGAATCCCAGTTCAGTTAGTAACTTTCTCAGCCATAGAACTTCTGTGATTCCCTTTGCTACACCCCTGAATTCAGCTTCTGCACTGGACATAGCAACCACCTTTTGTTTCTTGCTCCTTCATGTGACTAGATTTCCTCCCACCAGAGTAAAGTAGCCTGAAGTTAACTTCCTGTCATCTCTACCACCTGCCCAGTCTGCATCTGTATATGCCACAAGATTATGATGACCATTCTTCTGATATGAAACTCCCTTTCCAGGGCATCCTTTGAGGTACCTGAGAATCCGATGAACTGCGTCCATATGTTGAACCTGTGGTCTGTGCATGAATCGGCTGACTACTCCTACTGCATATGCAATATCCGGCCTTGTGTGAGCTACGTAGATTAATTTCCCTACCATGCGTTGATATTGCATCCGATCAACTAATTTCCCTCCTTCAATCATCTGTAGTCCATGGTTCATCATCATTGGTGTCTCGATAGGCTTGCAGTCCAACACCCCTATTTCAGTTAACAGGTCTAATACATACTTCCTCTGGCATATGAAAATTCCTTTGGTTGATCTAAGAACTTCAATCCCTAGAAAGTACTTCAGTCTACCCAGGTCTTTCATCTCAAATTCTTGGAATAGTTTTTCCTTCAGATTTGTAATTTCTTCTCTATCATCCTCGGTAATGATCATGTCATCGACATAAATTGTTCAGACATGCTATTCTCCCTCCTCTTCGTTTAAGAAACAAGGTGTGATCCGAATTACTTTCCCTGTAACCAAATCTCTTCATTGCAGAGGTAAATCTTCCGAACCATGCTCTAGGAGACTGTTTCAACCCATACAAAGCCTTCCTCAATCTGCACCCCTCATTTTCTGAGAACCCTGATTTAAACCCTGGTGGAGCTACCATGTAAACTTCCTCCTGTAGCTCTCCATGAATAAAGGCATTGTTTACGTCAAATTGGTGAAGGGGCCAATCTAAGTTTGCTGCAATACTGAACAAAACTCGAATTGTATCAAGTTTAGCAATTGGGGAGAAGGTTTCTGAGTAGTCAACTCCATACGTCTGAGTGTATCCTTTTGCCACGAGTCGAGCTTTGTATCTTTCAATCGTGCCATCTGATTTGTACTTGATCGTGAACACCCATTTACATCCGACGACTTTCTTTTTATTCGGTAAGATACATTTTTCCCATGTACCATTCTTCTTGAGAGCATTAATCTCTTCCTTCATAGCTTTTCTCCAATGTGCGGACGTTAGGGCTTCTTCGACTATGGTTGGGCTTTTGGTTGTATCTAAGGTTGCCTTAAATGCCAAGGCACTCTGTGACAAAGTCCCTGATCCAGACGACTTCTCAATGGGATATCTCGAACGTTTTGCTTCATACTCAGGATCATACCTTCTTGGAGGAACTCCTCGAGTGGAGCGAGGTGGTAACATATATGATGCATCATGACCCCTTGTTTCAATTGTATCTGTGACAACTTCGTATCAACAATCGCATTATCATTGTTAGTGTTGCCTTCTGAAGCGACAATTTCCTCAGTCAAAGTATCAACAATCACATTATCATTGTTAGTGCCTTCTGAAACAACATTATCAAGATTGTATGACTCACCTGATGGTCAGACAGGATTGGTAGCAGTAGAGGAGTGGACAAAACATCTTGGTAAGGTGACTCTGTAGCATTGTCAACTTGATCTTTTGGGTCAAGGTTGGGCAACCACGGACTAACTAGCCAGTTGAGATCGTCATGATACTTCTCCCCCCTGACGGCGAAGGTGGTGATAGTAGTACTCATTCTCGATGAACTCGCAATCCATGGTGGTGTAGACTTTTCTAGTGAAGGGATCATAGCACCAATAACCCTTCTGATTTCTACCGTATCCAATAAAAACACATTTCACTGCTCTCGGTTCAAATTTTTTTCGTACCCTTGCTGGACAATGAACAAATACTGTGCACCCAAATATACGAGGAGGTAGAGTATGCGAAGAGGGTATAGAAAAGTGGGTTTGGAGGGTGGCTAAGGGTGTATGGTATTGGAGGCTCTAAGTGGGTTTGGAGGGTGGCTAAGGGTGTGTGGTATTGGAGGCTCTTTGTGGTAAGTCTATTGGTAAGGTAATTGGCAGTAGCGATGGCTTCCGGCCAAAGATAAGTGGGAACACGATAGTCAAGCATAATAGCACGGGTCATCTCAAGAAGTGTGCGATTTTTCCGTTCTACCACTCCGTTTTGTTGAGGTGTATTAGGACAAGATGTTTGATGTATAAGGCCTTTTTGTTTAAGGAATTGTTCCATGTTAGAATTAATGTATTCTCTACCATTATCAGTTCGGAGCATGCGTGGTTGGGTTTGAAATTAGGTACAGATCATATTATAGAACTCAACAAACACATGAAACACTTCAGATTTCTGTATAAGGAAGTAAATCCAACTCATGCGGGTACAATCATCAATAAATATAGCAAAGTAAAAAAACCGTGTAGTCCTATGACGGGAGTAGGACCCCACACATCAGAATGAATCAGCATAAAGGGCATATCAACTTTATTCAAACTATTAGAATACGAGTGTTTGTGACTCTTCGCAAAAATACATGTTTCACACTTAAACTCAGTTTTTAGCCCTACAAAATTAGGAAAAAGTTTTTCTAGATACCCTACAGATGGATGTTCCAAACGTCGATGTCAAGTCCATAGTTGTCTTTCCTCTGACCTGCGAACAAGTGTCGTTTTTCCTTTTTGAGTCTCCTCTTCCAAGTAGTATAGTCCACCTCTCTCAATACCACGCCTAATAATTTTCCCTGTTTAAGCATCCTACACAATACAACACCCGGGTTTCATGAGAACCGTACAATCAAGATCTCTAGTAAGTTGACTCACTGACAATAATTTATGTGACAGGCCAGGTACAAATAAACAATTTTTTAAAGTGAGATTTTTTGTGAAAAAAATAGTTCCAGCTCCGCTCACTTTAATCCCTTCCCCATTAGTTGTTTTAATGATGTCTTTCCTAGGTTTGTCATGAGTCAAAAATCATTCGGGTCATATGACATTGTATCTGTGGCACCACAATCAAAAATCCAATTCCCTTCGAGATAAGATAAAGCACTAAAAAAAGACGAAAGTTGATTAAAAGGGTATGTGGTATCACGTGAGGCACGTGACCCTCCTCCCTTTATAAGGGACTTGGGCCACTGATCCACACTCCACACTCCCCTTAACCCTACACCTTGTGCGCCGTTTCCATTTCTTCTCTGCTTGTGCTGTTTCCATTTCCTTCTCTAATACTTGTGATTTGCATGGCTACTCCTTGGTTCTCCCCTTCCTCCATGGATGGGGGTTCTTCTGTACTCCATCCTACTGCTGCTTTGCCGGTCCAGTTCTGATCCGAAAATCGTGCCGGTTTTCTTTCCCCTTTTTTCTTTGTGCCTGGCCACCACTCTGGGTACCCTATTAGTTTAAAGCACTTGTTTCTTGTATGCCTTGTACCTCCACAGTGGGTACATTTTAGGTGAGCTTTATCATCTTCCCGCCGGTAAGTCCTTCCTTTAGCCGTACAAACTCCACCGGTGCCTGGTGATTCCAGATCTGATGAGGGCTCCGTCTTCATGATTCCACGCCTCATTATTTCTCTCCTTAGACTCGCATAGGCCTCCTCCACTGTAGGGATTGGGTCTAAGAGTAAGAGGTCTCTTCTATCTTTGTCAAACGTTTGATTGATTCCTGCTAAGAACTGGTACAATCGATTTTGTTGGATTAATTGATTATAGATGATGATATCGCCTGGATCTTTCATAGGGTTTGGTTGCCTCTTGTCAATTTCTTTCCATAGCATGAATAACTTGTTGTAATATGTTTCAATTGTGTCTGTTCCTTGTTGGTTTTGACTATTCGATCGAATATTTGCAGGCCGCCCCTCCCACTATTGTAAAGTGTCTCAATCCCTTGCCACAATGTTTTGGCTGTTGGGAAATCAAGGTACTGGTTCACTAGATCAGAATCTATATTCTCCAAAATTGAGATAATAATCAAGTTACGTCTGGTCCATTGGTTGTACGCTGGGTCGTTTGTGGATGGTGGGTCGTCGATGATGTGACTGAGACGATCTCGTCCACTAATGGCTAAGTGCATCAGCCTTGACCATTTTGTGTAATTCTGGTTTGTTAATTTCTTTGATATTGAGAGAATTTGGGTGCTAGTCGTGTTTTTTGTAGGCAGTGTGTTGGTGTTTAACTGTTTGAACAGTTGCAACAACTGTCCCATTGTGACTGGTTGATCTGGTACTACGACAGTCCTTGATTCATCTTTCATTTTTGGGTTTTTTTTCATTTTAAAGGTAGGTTGATCGATATGTGATGAGGCTGCAAAAACGATTTAGAATCGTTGCCGCTCTGATACCATGTTTTCTAGTTTAACCCTTATTTTGGGTTAATAATTCTGTGTTATCTCATTCAACTGTAATGTTGATTATTTATACAGGAGTTCGGAAAAAAACTACTTGAAAAACTGTTTCTACTAACGCTATAAACTGCTTCTAATAACTGCTATAATAGTTACTATGCTAAATAACTGCCATACATATAATCGCTATATATAAAACTGCTATACATAATCTAACAATAATAATAATAATAATAATAATAATAATAATAATAATAATAATAATAAATAACAGCAATAATAATAATAATAATAATAATAATAATAATAATGTCGTCTTTGAAAATTATAACTAAATGAAATGGATATGGAAATTAGAATGTAAGAAGATAGACATACGAAAAGAATGGTCAAAGTAGGTTCGTTTTCTGATTTCATTGTTCAACAATTTACTCCAATAAATTACATCCATTTCTTCTCTCTAATTAACAAAGCATGGAGTTAGATTATTGTATTTTTAGTAATCATAATCATAATGTAGAAGGAAAAACAATTAGTTAGTTTTGGGAAGAAAAAGGATGGTAGGACGGTTCAATTAAGTGAATGCTAGGAAGTTTCAGTTCGATAAGGTAGTTTTACATTTTAATTGTTAATTGGGGTGTATATTTCTTCTTTCATTGTGTGTTTAATTTGCTGATTATAATTGTGATTATTATGATAATAACTGGGTGCTTTTCAGTATGAAGATAGGATTTGTTAGAAAAAATTGTATAAAATAGTTTTCAGTTACTGTTTTAATATGTTGGTTAATTATATCAATGTCTTAATGTGTAGTTGTTTATTTGTTTGTCCAAGTCTTTTATGCTATTTTAGTGGTAAAGTTTTGAGCTTGATGTTGACTTGTTATACTAGGATTTTTCTATGCTAATTAGTAGTTTTTAACCATTTGAACTTTGGTTGTAATAATTTAAATTTTGCTAATTAGCTAATTGCATCTCAGGTTGATAGTAATTAGGTGGATGAGTATCATTTTGTTGTTAGAAGTTTTAGTGTGAATTCATTTCGTTTGGAGCAGGAAGACAAGTTTGTCTTGGAATGACATTTGGTTTAGATGATGCAGAGCTCATGCTAGCAATTTTTGTGCATCACTTTGATTGGAAGTTACCAGAAGGCGAGGATTTTAATGTTATTGAAAGTTTAGGTATCACTATCCGTAAACGGTATCCTCTTTTTGCTACACCAATTCCTTATAACTTGCAAGGATTCTTTTACGACATGTTCATTAGCTGAGCTCTTTCAATTTGAGAATCCCATATATGGATTATTTTGAATAAAACTTATTCGCACATTGGAACATTAACCCTTAAACGTGACCCGACATTTGACTCTTTGGTCATTTTTTCAACAGTTCTTTTCTTTCAGCCAGGCACATAAAATCGCATAAAACGCACAACTCTTTGCCATCTGGGAAAAGTAATTGGAATTTGTGAAATGTACATATTTGAGCTTCTGGAACCATTTTAGTAACAAATTATTGTAACAAAACAATTGAGAAGAACTTGAATATACATCTATCTAATAAATCCTTGTCTGATCATAAACATGTTAAAGTGAAACTAAATCATGTTCTAAACTAATAGGCCCACCTCTTTCTTGTTAAATTGTTAAGTGTTTGTCTTTGGTGTTTTGCACCATAAACAAATTATGAACCAACACACTTGTTCATCTAAGTACTCTTTGGTTGATTATCATAGTAAATAAGTGCGCATTAGTTATATGCAAATATGTGCTGTGTGTGTATAGATTATGCATCCCTCTCTATCTTGTATTAAATTGGATTTTCTTAATTATACGTCTCTACCTTGTATTAAAGGTGATGTAGAAACTAATTACTCTGTGGGTTCCCAATAATGTAGAAACTACAATGACTCAAAAACCTTCAACAATTGAACTAATTATAAGAGAATTGACCACTTTTGTCTACTCCAATTTACTTGGGTTAGATGTTCTCTTGAAGAATTGAAGCCACTCTTTGTTTTTCAGTTATCTTCACTTTATTTTTGTAGTGTTGGATGTTGGACTTGTAGCGTTGAATGTTAGCTCATAAGAATAGCGGTTTATGTTACGATTGTTTTAACAACTCCACCTTACTCTATTGTATCTCAGGAGAAGTTTCGAATATATCGGGAACTATGAAATCTACAAGTTCATGAAACCTAGGTAATTTATGTACTTGGATCTAGGTATTGCCATAATTTTTAGTGGGAGTCATCATTTTAAGGTTTTTACTTTTGAACTTCAATCAATTACTTGAAGTGTTACATGTAAACTATTTCACTCTAAATTATATTTTAAGGTAAAATAAAATTTCTTGGGGGAACACGTGTTCGCACAGGCTCCACCAACTAGTTACATCTAAAAAAACGGCTAACCTGACACTGTTCATTACTATTCCTTTTGCTCTCTATTTATGAACAGTAATGAACAACAGTGATTCTTTCTTTTGCTCACCTTCTGCCGCGTGTAATTCAGATGCATCTGTTCCTTTTCTTCCTTTCAGTTTCAATAATCTACTATCTTACCCGCATTTCTTCCTCACCTTGTTCTTCAATCTCATTTCTACCTCAGATTTCTACAACTGAAAATGGATCTTGTTCTTGAATCTCCTTTCGGTTATCTTAAAAATTTATCTTCTAAAATTAGTCAAAATTGAAGAATCTCATTTCTACCTCAGTTTTCTACAATTGAAAATGGATCTTGTTCTTCAATCTCTTTTCGGTTATCTTAAATCTATCTAAAATCAAAGTTGAAGAGTTTAATGTAATTTTTTTTTTTCATTCAGGATCAATCAATTCGATTTGAGATGAAGAGTTGTGCAGCCGGTTGAAGATGTGAACTTTTAGGTACGTTTTAAAATTTTTTTTTTCCTGTTTTCTTTTTTTTTTGTTTTTGGGTTCATGGGTTCTGAATTGAAGATTCGGTTTTTAAAATTTTCCGTTCATCAGTTGAATATCTTAGAAAAGTCCATGGGTTCTTGCTTGAAATGATCTTTTTCCAATTGAAGATCTGGTTTTTTTTTTCCCAATTTTTTGGGTTTTCGTTTGCTTTTCATTTTAGTTTTGATTCTCATCAGATTTTCATTATAGTTTTGCTTTTTCATTTGACTAATTTTCAATTTCTGTTCAATTTTGTGGTTCATATGAAATCCAGTAGGTTGCTATGTCATGTGTGTAAACTGCATCTTTTTGATTTTCGTTTGGCTTCTTGTTCATCTTCAAATTGGTTTCAAGTCGTAATAGTCATAATCATAACAATTATACTCTACATCTCAATCAAAACATCAAATTTATTTTAATGGCTTGATTTGCCGTCCGATATGTTTTTGCCATTAGTAGCTGCTCACTTCTTTCCTTCTTCTCTGGCTGAATTCTTTATCCAACAATTTGACAGAAACTTTCAGTTGATCATTGAAATCAAAATTAGACAGAAACTGTGGAACAATGCCATTTAATTGAAATCAAAATTTGAAATATGAAACCTCAAAAAACCTATCTCCTTAAGAAAAATCATGGCTTGAGCACAAGAGAAAAATAACAATATAACTTTTATTCCAAGTATATGAAGGAATATGTCCGTAGACATTTCCGACAATTACTAAATATAAATATATAGGATATTTATGAAGATAATAAAGTTAATTATTATTAGTAATTATATTTGCTTGCTAGAGAATAAATATAATTGGTGGGTCAATAATAATTGGACCACAACTAATATAATTAATCCTATAAGGTCTTACAAAAGAATCAATTGAACGGTAAATGACTCGGGCCCATTAGGAGTATGGGCTTGCGATCCAATTAGGTTAACAAAAGAATCGGTTTCTTTTTGACCTAGGTTACTAGTATTATATAAGGATATAATGCTAGTAGTGGAGAAGTGGGGATAATGGGACGATGGATGTGAGTATTATAAATATGTTTATTTAAAACTCTCACCATACACAATTCTCATATACAGTTATTGAAAAACCAGAAAAAGCAAGAGAAACAATCTCTTCCGTTCTAGCAAACGTTGGTGTTCAATTGATTCCGGTAGACCGAATAGAGGAGCAACGTTTGAGGCTCTCCATATTATCTTATCGCGTTATTTTCGTGGATTTCACGCTACAAAGGTAATATAGACTAATCCTTTTATATGATTCATATGTTTGATTATGTTTATGATCCTGAGATAGATGTTAGGGAAGTGTTTCCTGAAATTCCGCTTTAAGCATCCATCGTATACCAACAGTGGTATCAGTTAAGCCTAATTCATAATATTCATATGATCTATTTTTCTCTGGAACAATATACAATCGGTTTTGTTTTTTTTTTGCATAAAAATCAGTTTTTTTTATGTTAACTGTATGGAAGTTATTCATAATATTCAATTTCAATTAGATTGAAAAACAAATGCAAAAAAAAAAACTTGTTTTTCCTGATATTGCCATTCATGCCAAATATTGTATATCAATTCGAATTTGTTCGAATTCATCACAAAAAAAAAAAAAAAAAAAAAAAAAAAAAAATCAGTTTTTTTATGATAATTCGATATTTTGTGTTAATTGTCTTGGGGCTTTGATTATTCACGAAATCCAAACAATGAAATGAAACACAAAATTTGTTCATTGTTATTGTGTTTCTCGTAATGGTATTAAAGTGTTTTGGATCGAAAATGCTTATACCCTAATTTTTCCCCAATTCAATTTTAATTGTTAAAACACAAAATTTGTACAATTGGATTGAGATTTAAATGCGAAAAACTTGTTTTTCCTGACATTTAAAGCAATTCATGCACAAAAATGGTATATCAATTCGAATTTGTTCGAATACATCATCAAAAAAAAAAAAAAAAAAAAAAAAAAAAAAAAAAAAAAGAACAATAACCAGAGATGAAGCGTAGACCACGGGCTGTCTAGGTGGCTATAATGGCCGGGTTGCTGGCGGCTGCTGGCGGCTGCGTGGCTCCTTTCTGGGCTCTGTATTATTTCTTCCATTAACATGAAGGTTGAAGGTGACCTTTTTTTTTGAAATGATGAAGATGGTTCCAGAAAATATGGGTTGGTCTTATTAATTGTATGCAGCTTCCGAAATTTTTTTTTTTTGGAATTTTTTTTGTTTTTTTTTTATGTGCATATAACTTTTAATAGAGTCTTAATTTTTTTTTCCCTTAAACTAGTTTTACTTAAATTAGTTAAGTTTGACTAAAATTAAAGGATATTTTTTTTTTGCTCTTAAATTGTCTCACTTAAATTAGTTAAGTTTGACTAAACATAAAGGGTATTTTATATGCTAATTGTTATGACCATTTAGTTTGATATATTACATTGTTGTCATTTATAATATTTGATATTATTTTGACATGCTATGACTAGTATGGCCCAAAACAAAATTTATATATAAAATTAGGATAGTATATACGATCTGCGAATCGTTTGTTTTGAATGTAAGTATATACGATCTGCGAATCGTTTGTTTTGAATGTAATGAAATACGATCTGCGCATCGTTATTTTTTTTATTCAAAGTATGTAATCACAAATGAAAGGAGTTTCAAGGAAGGTGATCAATGGAGATTCATGGAAGCTTCATGAATTTTTTTTTAGGGGGCCATACTAGATCATCTTTTATTCATGATTTTATTTGCTTTGAGCGTTTATTTTGGTCTTTTCATGCATAAGTTAATGTATTGGTTAAATATGCTATGTGTTCACTTAATATTAACCATGCTAATTAACTTGAATCCCCATAAATAATATTGAGTTTTATTGTTTTTCCAAACAACACCTATAAGCCTTTGATAATGAATAATACATTCTGCCAAAGCGAGGTATTGCTCATAAATCTTAGGATATGGGGTAAATTTTTTTTTGAAAATTTACAGGTTCATGTTTGGTTTCACTCAACAAAATCATCAAAAACAAAGTTTTGGGTTTTGAAACTAAGAGATAGGATTGAACAAGAATTATCAATCTATCTACTAAGAATTATAATTAGTTATAATTAGTAAAACGTTTACTTACCTTAACTACTATAGTTAAAGGCAGGGCCAAAGTCCGTTTAACTGTAGTGGGAGAGGATCTTAGTTGTTATTTATTCAAAAGGGGATTTTAAAATTTTGAATAAATTATTAAATTGTTTAATTACTGCTTATTGATAGACTATTAATTTTACTTTATTACATTGTTGTAGAAATCATGTCTGGTTCAACTAACAACAACACTCCTGCTTTTAACTTGCGCTGTGTCTTGAAAAAAGACAAATTGAATGCAAACAACTTCCTTGAATGGGAAATGGCTGTGAGAATTGTTCTCAGAGCTGAAGGAAGGGAAAGTGTTCTTGACACTCCACTCCCTGAACCCCTGCCAGAAACTGCAACAGTTGCAGAGAAAAGAGCTAGGCAAAATCTCGAGGCCAATTCTGTGCAAGTAACATGTCTGATGCTTGCTTGCATGGAACATGATTTTCAAAAACGTTTTAACAATCTTGATGCCTACACAATAATCCAGCAACTTAGAACAATGTTCGAAAAGAATGCTCGATTAGAGAGATTTGAAGCTAATTGTAAACTTTTGGAATGCAAACTGGGCAAGGGAAAACCCGTCGGACCCCATGTGTTCGCCTTAATAGGGCATTTTCAAGTCATGGAAAAGTTGGGTTTTCCTTATCCCAAAGAGCTGGCCACTGATATTGTGATCAGATCCTTGCCAGAAACTTTTGATGCTTTCAGATTAAATTTTTACATGCAAGGAGGGGAAGCAACCTTGCCAGAATTGCATGGTATGCTTATTCAGGCTGAAAGGAGCTTACCTTCTGAACCCGCACTGAAAGATGTGCTTATGGTCAGAAAGAATAAAAAGTTCAAGAAGAAAGGGGTTCCTAAATGGAATGGCAATGGTAAGGTAGTTACCACTAATGCCTCTCCCAGACCAAAGGCTACTCCAAAGGCTAAAGTAGCAGCACTACATGAGTGCTACCACTGCCACAAGATTGGCCATTGGAAGAGGAACTGCCCCGTCTATCTAGAAGAAAAGAAGTCTGGTGCTTCATCTTCAGGTATATATGTTATTGAAATTAATTTAGCGACTTCGGCTTCTTGGGTATTTGATACTGCTTGTGGGTCTCACATTACTAGTAATGTGCAGGGTCTAAAAAGAAGTAGAAGCTTGAGCAAAGGTGAGGTGGATCTCCGAGTCGGAAATGGAGCAAGAGTTGCTGCTTTAGCTGTTGGAGTTTATATTTTAACATTACCCTCTGGTTTAATTTTAGAACTAAATAATTGTTATTATGTTCCTGCCATCACCAAGAACATTATTTCAATTCCGGTTTTGGACACGGAAGGTTTTTCATTTACTATTAAGAATAATTGTTGTTCTGCATATTTAAATGATATGTTCTATGTTTCAGCTAAATTATTAAATGGGTTGTATGTGCTAGACTTAGAAACTCACATCTATAACATAGACAGCAAGAAACGTAAAACAAATGATTCAAACCCCACTTACCTATGGCATTGTCGATTAGGCCACATAAGTTCAAAACGAATAGAGAAACTTCATAAAGATGGAATTCTAAAATCATTTGATTTTGAATCATTTGGTATTTGCGAGTTTTGTTTGATGGGAAAAATGACAAAGTCACCTTTCACAGGTACAAGTGAAAGGGCCAATGACCTCTTAGCTCTCATACATACTGATGTATGTGGACCTATGAGTACCGTGGCTCGGGGTGGTTACAGCTACTTTATAACCTTTACTGATGATGTAAGCAGATATGGATATGTTTACCTCATGAGACATAAGTCGGAGTCCTTTGAAAAGTTCAAGGAATTTCAAAATGAAGTAGAGAACCAACTTGGGAAGAAAATAAAAGCATTACGATCCGATCGTGGTGGGGAATACTTGTCTCACGAGTTTGATGATCATTTGAAAAATCGAGGCATACTCTCACAATTGACTCCACCAGGAACACCACAATTAAATGGCGTCTCTGAGAGGAGGAATCGAACTCTATTAGATATGGTTCGATCAGTGATGAGTCTTGCTGATCTTCCTATTTCATTTTGGGGATTTGCATTGGATACAGCTGCATTCACACTTAATAGAGCACCTACCAAAGCAGTGGAAAAGACACCATATGAGATGTGGACGGGAAAAGTTCCGAAGTTGTCTTTTCTAAGGATTTGGGGTTGCGAAGCTTATGTAAAACGTTTAATATCTGATAAACTAGCACCTAAATCTGACAAATGTCTTTTTGTGGGTTACCCAAAAAGGACAAAGGGATACTACTTCTACGACCAAAGCGAAAACAAAGTATTTGTTGCTCGCAATGGTGTTTTTCTAGAACAGGAATTTATTTCTAGAAAAACAAGTGGGAGTAATGTATATCTCGAAGAAGTTCGAGATGAGCAACAAATGAATAAGGTTAACACCTCATCAGAGGCGCCCCAGCATGATAATGCCCAGGAGGAAATGCATTCAACGCACTTACCTCCTACCGCCCCAAGTGGAGAAAATCCACACGAAGTCACTCTACCTAATGAGGCAGAAACTTCTCTTGTTGTTCCCCTACGTAAGTCTAGTAGGACAATAATTCCGTCAAGAAGATATATTGATTTCCTTTTGACAGAAAACTCTGAAATAACCATGTTAGAATCAGAAGAGCCTACTAGTTACAAAGATGCTTTGGAGAGTCCTGACTCCGAAAAATGGCTTGAAGCCATGAAATCTGAAATGGATTCCATGTCTGAAAACCAAGTTTGGGACTTGGTTGATTTGCCTGATGGGGTAAAACCCATTGGATGCAAATGGATTTTCAAACTGAAAACAGACAAGGATGGAAACATTAGTGTTTTCAAAGCAAGGTTGGTAGCAAAAGGTTTCAAACAAATTCATGGTATAGACTATGATGAAACTTTTTCTCCAGTAGCCATGCTAAAATCCATTAGGATAATCCTTGCAATAGCTGCCTTTCATGACTTTGAAATATGGCAAATGGACGTCAAAACTGCCTTTTTGAATGGGTTCTTAAAGGAGGATGTGTACATGACACAACCACAAGGTTTTGAAGATCCGAAAAATCCAAGGAAAGTATGCAAGCTTAAGAGATCCATTTATGGATTGAAGCAAGCATCAAGGAGTTGGAACCTCAGATTTGATGAGGCAGTCAAAGAGTTTGGTTTTCTTAGAAATGAAGAGGAATCTTGTGTATACAAGAAGTTAAGTGGGAATAATATCACCTTTCTGGTCTTGTATGTAGATGACATACTCCTCATTGGGAATGACAAAAATATGCTTGAGTCGGTCAAGCAATGGCTTAAAAGTCATTTCTCTATGAAAGACCTGGGAGAGGCTGAGTACATACTGGGAATAAAGATCTATAGGGATAGATCGAGGAGACTTATTGGACTAAATCAAGAGACTTACATAGATAAGATTCTCACAAAGTTCAAAATGGAAAGCTCCAAAAGAGGGTTTATTCCTATGCAACATGGCATTAAACTTTGCAAGACTATGTGCCCATCGAGTTCAGAAGAGTTCAAGCGTATGAATAATGTTCCTTATGCTTCTGCAATAGGATCAATCATGTATGCTATGATATGTACTCGACCAGATGTTGCATTTGCTTTGAGTATGTGCAGCAGATACCAGTCCAATCCAGGAGATGCACACTGGATAGCAGCGAAAAATATCCTCAAGTACTTAAGAAGGACAAAGGATAAATTTCTGGTATATGGCGGAGCTAATGAGTTGTTTGTCACTGGATACACTGATGCAAGCTTCCAAACTGACAAAGATGACTTCCGATCCCAATCTGGTTTCATATTTTGTCTGAATGGAGGAGCTGTGAGCTGGAAGAGCTCCAAGCAGAGTTCAGTTGCAGATTCTACAACAGAGGCTGAGTACATAGCAGCAGCTGAAGCAGCAAAAGAGGCTGTTTGGATTAAAAAGTTCGTTAGTGAACTGGGTGTAGTTCCTAGCATTGAGAATGGCATCAAGTTGTATTGTGACAATGAAGGTGCTATTGCTCAATCCAAGGAACCTAGATCTCACCAAAAATCTAAACATGTTGAAAGAAAATTCCATCTTATTCGAGATATTGTTGGAAGACAGGATGTAATAATAAGTAGAGTTGATACCACGGATAACATAGCAGATCCGTTGACTAAACCACTCCCTCAGCCGAAGCATGAGAGTCATACTAGGTCTATGGGGCTTAAGCATATAGGAGAATGTCTTTAGGTTGTTTACTTCATGTTTACAATTATAAAGAATTTTGTTTACCATATGTTTGGAATGTTTATCAATAATATAAATGGTTTGTTTCTTATTTAATTGCTTGGTTTAGTATTAAATAAAATGTTCATATAATTTGTGTTTTCAATAGGACTATTGGAAACGTTTCGATAATGGAACCCTATAAGTGAACTGAAATCACAATTTATATAATGTCCCTAATCTAAATCACTAAATTGGACATAAGTGGTTTATTAAAGATTAGCATGTAATTAATTGATAGCTCGGTTCCATGGGCTATGGAAACATAGAGATGTTTAATCGATTACATGGATGCATACCTGATGCATTGAGACTTGACCTAATCTGATTCGAAAGGGCAGAATCGAATCCTTATATTTAGTGGATTCCTTAGACATGAGTATGTCTTAATCACTACGAAATAATTAGTTTAACCTTGACGCTGTTAAACGTCGTGCTGTAAAAGGAGGCTATAAAGGCAGTGATCAGGTGGGCTAAGAATTGAGTGGGAGTTATGGTCATACAAGAATGAATAAGTCCTCCTATGTGATAGGATTGGTGTGTAGGCCTCTTGATGAGCGAGAATTGAAAATTGCATGGCCATGCGGAATAAGATTAAATGGTTAATCCTTAGTTGAACAATTCGAACTCAGAGATCAAGAAACATAATTTGAGAAATAACACTGTGTTGTCAAATTTCACATTAAGTGGCTTAAGGAATTTATAATTGTGCAATTGTCTTCGGACAAGTGGGAGATTGAAGGAATATGTCCGTAGACATTTCCGACAATTACTAAATATAAATATATAGGATATTTATGAAGATAATAAAGTTAATTATTATTAGTAATTATATTTGCTTGCTAGAGAATAAATATAATTGGTGGGTCAATAATAATTGGACCACAACTAATATAATTAATCCTATAAGGTCTTACAAAAGAATCAATTGAACGGTAAATGACTCGGGCCCATTAGGAGTATGGGCTTGCGATCCAATTAGGTTAACAAAAGAATCGGTTTCTTTTTGACCTAGGTTACTAGTATTATATGAGGATATAATGCTAGTAGTGGAGAAGTGGGGATAATGGGACGATGGATGTGAGTATTATAAATATGTTTATTTAAAACTCTCACCATACACAATTCTCATATACAGTTATTGAAAAACCAGAAAAAGCAAGAGAAACAATCTCTTCCGTTCTAGCAAACGTTGGTGTTCAATTGATTCCGGTAGACCGAATAGAGGAGCAACGTTTGAGGCTCTCCATATTATCTTATCGCGTTATTTTCGTGGATTTCACGCTACAAAGGTAATATAGACTAATCCTTTTATATGATTCATATGTTTGATTATGTTTATGATCCTGAGATAGATGTTAGGGAAGTGTTTCCTGAAATTCCGCTTTAAGCATCCATCGTATACCAACAGTATATATGATATAATAAATCTAACATTAATAAGTATTTTATTTGTTCTATAGAGACTTGTTATAATTTATTGGTTTTTCTTTGAAAACTGAAAATAATGCTCTATAATTGTTTGAAGTCATTGAGGTATAATTTCATTAAAATCTTGGATAAAATTATTTTTGATGTTGTAATTTACTTTGCCGGACTTAAGGCTGTGGGTGAAACTGTTGTTCATCCATTTCGTTATTTTGATAATAATTTGATAGGATTAATCAATTTGTACCAAACAATGGCCAAATATAATTGTAAAAAGGTCAGATTTCTGGTCAATGTTACGCACAATTGTCTAATTTATTATTACTTTTTACAATTGTCTTCGACCATGAACTTAAGTTTAAAAGCCCACGTATGAAAAAAGTCGCGAATTCGAATCTCACTTAAATATTAAACAACAGGTATAAAGAGGGTCTACATACCCATTTCTTGCCCCAAATCTTGTAAAAGGTCTTAGAGTCTTGAAGACTCTTTTGAGTTTCAACCATGAGTTTTTCCTTCGACATTTTATACATGAAGTATTTGTCATCCAATTTGTGGTTTTCCGCTGTCACTTTGTTGATTGAATTACTGGTTCAAATTTTTAATTTGGAAATTTGATGTTGGGCTATTTAATTTTCTTATTGATTATTGACCAAGTTCAATTGCTTTATTTATTTTTTATCAAAAGAATATATTGATGAATATTTCTCTTGGACTTGATAGATGATTTATTTGATTATTAGCTTCAGGAAATCAAGTAAATCTACATCTTGAAAGAGGATTTTAAATCGGTGTAACATAATTCGCCAGTTAATTTGCTTTATGAATTTAAAATATTACCCTAAAATATTCTAAAACCAACCATAATTCCTTTTTTGGATTTGCGACTCACAAGATTAGTGTATCATGTGACATTGTTCTGAACAATAATTAGATTTTGAAGATTATATGATGCAATCATCCAAATTGTGAAGATTATAATTGTTAATAAACTCATGATTTTTAATTCTATGAAGCTGTACGATTAGCTTCTGTCAAGATTTTAGTTGTATGTCCAATTTTCTTTTGACATTATTTGAGCTTTGATTTGCATAATCTAATTTTTTGAATCTTTTTGGTGGAAAATTAGTTTATTGTCTCCTTTTGTTTTAGAAATATTCTAATGAAATTTATTCATTTTTGTTGATGCAAATCCACTATCAGAAACAAATGCTGCTTTTGTGGATCATTAATTGGTGCACTTTCTGTTTTTTGAACACTTCTGTGTATATTGATTTGCCTAATGCTTCTGGTTAATGTTTGTTTTCCAGATTATGCATTAGTTTCTTCTATGTAATATAATTACACATGAGAATGTAAATTTGATTAAAACCAAATTCTTGGCGTTGATTTGTTCATCAGTGGTGTTTTAAAGGAAATCGGAAATGGTGCACTTTCTGTTTTTGGAACACTTCTGTGTATATTTTAAATGTTTTTTTTTTCTTTCCCATTACTCCTCCCTCCATTGATAAATCTTAAAATCCAAAAAAATTAAATTGAATATTGACAATTTTGCTTTTTCTTTCAAATTCAAAAGTATCTTTCCCATTCTTCCAAATTCTGAAAATATTTCTCAAAATAATCTTCTAAATCAAACCAAGAAATCAGGTATGGATCAATTGATATGGTACAACCTTGACCATCAATATAATTTAATCTAAGTCATTGTTTGTCCATTTGAATTTATCCTCAAACCAAAACTTAGCAGTAAACTTATTAAGACACCATCCTAAACAAAAAAAACGAAAAAACAACATACAAAAACCGATCAAAAACAACAGATTTAACAAAAAAAAAATTAACCTCATTGCAAACAGATTAAGAAAGGGAAAACGAATATGCCATTGAACGACCTCAATCCAACACTGCGGTTGTTCTTATGTGCTTCGATTGATTTTAGGGTTAGAAATTTGATTTGGGGATTAGATTTGGGCTATGGAGGGAATTAGGTGTCATATTATGGAGGGAATTAATGGGGAAAGTGGTTGTATACACAATTAATGGGGATGTAGGAATTAAAGACTATAACAATCCTAAAAAAGAAAAAGAAATTAAAATCATTGTAACCAGTAATGAGGTAAAGGGGTATGCTATGAACAAACTATGATAATAGTTGGAATTATTAAAAAATAAGTGATAGTTGAAATTATTTCTAGCCAATATATAATAATTGAGATTATTTTAAGCAAATTTTCAATGATTATTTGAATTGTAATGAGCTATTTATACTTAAAGGATTGTAAAGTATTAACTATATTGTATCATGCGTATAAGAAATTTGTTATAGTGTAAGGTGTTTGAAATGAATTCAGTATAAGAGAAATGTAATGGATTAAGGGAAGTCCAGAGATGTGTGACTCCATATGTATAATATCTTAAAATAAGAAAAACCATATTGATGGAATGGGGAGGGATCGAATAATAAGGGTGTTTAAAATAAGAAGAATAAGAAGTATTTTACACTCTTGGTTTCAATAGAATAAAAAAATCTAAGATCACGATTGAGCCAAAAAGACATAATTGCAAAAGTCACTATGTTACACAGAAAATATACTATGACATAAATTTAAAGAATGTTCTAAATTTATAACATAGTATCATTTTTTGTATATATAGTGACTAAATAAAAATTCTTCTTATTTTAAGATCCTTCTTATTTAATCATTTTTTTATAACATAGTGACTTTTACATATTTTTTTTTAGTTTTGTATTGACTTTAGTTTTTTTAGTAATATTTATTTTTGGGTTTTATTTAAGTGATGTCAATCAACATCACTGAACCATCATTGAATATAAGAGTTTTCTTGATATCCTTATTTACTCTATATTTTGTCAAGGTTATTGAGATCCTATTTGAAATGAACATAAGGGTAGGATCGAATTGTATATACGATCATATAATCCTACAAAATAACTAAAAAATTGTGATATAAAATTATTCTGACTTCATTTTTGAAAAACAAAACATAGAAAATCATTCAATAATTAATTTAAATCAAAATTATGAAATATTTTCAAACATAGGTGTGTGTGAAAAAATTAGTATCATTTTTATTAAGATTGTTTAATTGAACTGTAAGACGTTGAACCATGTTGTGATTTTATCATTCAAAATATAACTTGTCATAATTGTTCATTTTAACAGTTTAAAACATTGATATAAAGTTTTCCAACTTCATTTCTAAAAATAATATAGAAAATTATTCAACACTTAGTTTAAAACATCATATCAACAAAATAATTTTAATTTTTAAATCAAAATTATGAAATATTTTTAAACATAAGTGCGTATGTAAGAAAAAATAGTAAAAAATGCGCATATCATTAATATTAAGTTTGCTTAATTGAACTGTAGGATTATAGAATCGTATTATAATCTTTATACTCAAATAAAACTAGTCATGATTATTATTTTAAAAGTTCTAAATTGTGATATAAAGATTTTTGATTTCATTTTTGAAAAATGATATAAAAAGTCATTCAATAATTAGTTTAAACCCCATATCAAAAAAAAAAAGGAAAAAAAAAAAGATTTTAAAACCAAAGCTACTAAATATTTTCAAACATAAGTGCATATGTGAAACAAATTAGTGAAACATGGTGCATATCATTGACATTCATCATCATCATCCTACCAGTATATCCCGCTCTTAGAAAACTAAGGCCAGGGTCTGGGGAGGGAAAGAGGTAGCAGCTCATACCCATAAAAGAGAGCGCGGGCAAAGGAGTCCCCCGGCTCGAGGAAGATAAAGAGTCATGAAAAACACGTGCAAGACAACTTAAGGCCTATAAAAAGAGGAACACTACCAAAGAAAACAAAGAACTAAAAAGAAAACAAACGATAATGACAAGGGGTTAAGGGCACTAAAAGGTCAACTAGACGGACATCAGTAATCTAAGACGTGTATATGGTGTCTCCAACTGCTTCTATCCCTAGTCAGGTCCGCAGAGAGGTTCAACTCATGCAAGTCAACTCTTATTTGCTCATCCCAAGTTCTCCTTGGTCTACCTCGACTCCTCTTACCCTCTACTATAATGCTTTTTACCCTCCTCACAGGGGCGTCGAAAGTCTTCCTTTGCACATGACCAAACCACCTCAATCTATTCTCTCGCATTTTACCAAATATAGGAGCTACCCCGTGTTTGTTCCTAAATTCTTGGTTCCTAATTCTATCCATCAATGTGTGTTCACACATCCACCTCAACATACGCATTTCTGTGACTTCCATTTTATGTTCGAAAACCTTCTTTATCGACCAACATTCGGTTCCATATAGCAAAGCAAGTCTGATTGACGTCCGGTAGAATTTTCCTTTTAACTTGCTTGGGAATTTTCTATCATATAACACTGCGGTGGCTACTCGCCACTTAAGCCAACCCGCCTGTATACGATGCTTTATATCTCCGTCAATCTCCCCATCCCTTTGAATGATTGATCCCAAATATTTGTACTTGGTTGTGCTCTTAACAACTGTGTCGTCGATGAACACCTCTGATTCACCTACCAGTGATGTCCCACTAAAGTCACAGCGCAAATACTCGGTCTTCGTACGGCTAATGCGCAAACCTTTACCTTTTAAAGCTTCCCTCCACTCATCCAATTTGTTACTAACCTCTTCTCTAGTTTCTGCTACCAGCACTATGTTGTCCGCGGAAATCATGCACCACGGTACCGTCTCCCAAATAGATTTATAAATCTCTTCCATTATGACAGTAATAATGAAAGGGCTTAGAGCCGATCCCTGATGTAGTCCCCCTTTAACTGGAAACGACTCTGTTATCCCGACCAGTGTTTGAATGCTAGTCGAAACGCTGTCATACATATCCCGTATGGCCTCTATGTACACTGAAGGGATACCTCTAGCCTTGAGGCCATCCCAGATGACACGTCGTGGTATGCTATCATACGCTTTCTCCAAGTCAATGAACAACATATGTAGATCTTTCTTTCGCTCCCTATATTTCTCCATCAGTCTCCTCAAAATATGAATTGTCTCAGTGGTTGACCTTCCTGGCATAAAACCGAATTGGTGCTCTCTAATCATCGTTTCCTGTCTAAGTCTCCCCTCTATCACTCTTTCCCACAATTTCATTGTGTGGCTTAGAAGTTTGATGCCTCTATAGTTGCCGCATACTTGCGCATCGCCTTTGTTCTTGAATAGAGGTACTAGTGTGCTATTCCTCCATTCTTCTGACATCTTATGTGTCCTCAAAATAACATTAAAAAGGTTTGTCAACCAACGAATGCCCTCTTCTTCTAAACCCTTCCACACCTCAATTGGGATGTTATCTGGCCCTACTGCCTTTGTTCTACCCATCTTTTTGTTAGTTTCTCCTACTTCTCCTGTGGTAATATTCCTCGCTGGCTCGTATTCCCGTGGTCTTTGGGCATCCAAAATCTGATTATCCGCGTCCTTTGGTCCCCTTGACTCATTGAGCAACTGGAAAAAGTACTAGAGCCATCTAGTTTTGATCCCCTCTTAACTCAGGAGCACTCGTCCCTCCTCATCCTTGATGTATTTCACTGCCTCTAAGTCTTGCCGCTGTTTGGCCCTAGTCCTTACTAACTTGAAAATCTGTTTCTCTCCCTCTTTGGTATCAAGCTTCCGGTACAAGTCCTCATAACCACGGTTTTTTGCCTTCGTTACAGCTTTTTTGGCCGCCCGCTTTGCTTCTTTATAGCTCACTCTCTTTTCAATCCTATCCTCCTCTTCCGTGCATACCATAAGTTCCTTAAATATTTTGTTTTTATCTTTTATCTTCTTTTCCACCTCATCGTTCCACCACCAAGACTATTTGAACACTTTTGGTTTACCCAACGCTACCCCCAAGGTCTCTTCTGCCACTTTTCTTATGGTTTTCGCCATGTTCACCCACATCTCATTCGCATCCTCTGACTGGCTTGGGAAGCCCAAAAAACTTATCTCGTTTGCCAGGGTTGTGACCATATCTCCTCTGAGTTTCCCTCACATGATCTTACCCTTGGACTTGACCTTCTTTTCTTTGATTTTCTAGAAGCCTATGTTGTGTAGGCATCTCTATACCCAAAACCACCTTAAAATCCAAGCATGAGGCCCGATCTCCCTTGCACACTAAAAAAATAATCAACTTGAGTTGCATGGCCACCGCTCTTATAAGGTTGCTAATTGAATTGTAAGATTGTAGGATCTTGTTATGATTTTACCACTCAATATAATTTCACTTACAATTGTAGGGTCCTTCGAACTCCACAATCTTATCTACAACCCGAATTACTCATTTGCTTTATATCATAGAATCATAGATCAAAATCGAAAATTAATAGTAACAAACTCTACATCACATTTTTAGCGATGATCTTCATTGTAGTATTCGTTTCAAAATACAATTCATTGGAGTGTTTCCAAATGAAGTAACTTATCGTAGTCCAAAAAACACAATTAACCTTCGCCCTCCTCATTTTTTACCCGATCAAAACCTTTGAAAACTCAAATCTTTCATCCAAAAGTTCATTTAGAGGTAGAGTTAGGCAATAGGTGCTCAATCTATTTCTGAGTTTTATGAGTTGTGTTTAGCACGTTTGCAAGTGGCGTGGGAAAGACTTAAAAAGGGTGCTTAAAACTTATAATGGCTGGCCTTTCACTTTGCACCAACACACACACATACACAACTTTTATCCTCAATAAAAACATTAACACAAAACTTCTTAAGCTTCATTTAAATTGTCATCTTTCTCCTAACACAAGTAGTAATTACCATCTATAGCCTCTTCCTAACTGTGAAATTTCAAGCGAAATACGAGGATGAAGATGAAGTATCAGCAAGAACCTGCAACGCGGTAAGCAGTTAATGAAATATCAACCAGCATCTGTTGTATGGTTTATGCAATACAAATTTTTATATCTTTAAAATCAGATTACTCAGATACCTCCAACTGCTCTTCAGTAAATTGTTCTCTCTGGAAATTCCAAGTGTCTGCATGAGTTCGTCGAAACTCCGCAACAGCTTTAGTAACAGTTGATCTCACAGGTGACGGCTCACCAACAAAGCGAGCCAATAAGGTAACATGCTCTGGCAGCCAACTGAAGCAAAATATTCACTCCAGTCAAAAGACCAAACAAAAGCAACAAGTATCAAATGAATATAATGCTATACGAATACGGAATGAGCAATAAGTTATGTACATATGCTCGTGGCTCACTATAGATTTCTTCTCTCTTCTCGAACTCTAGCAGAGTCGTGAAGCCGGCTGATGAAATGGCTTCAACCCATGATGTTTAAAGTTTTTATTGCCATTGTAGCAGACTTGAGGTGCTATGCTAGTACTATGAAAATACAAGTTAATACTAAGTTTGTACCCAAGGATCTTTCACTATCCCTCTTTTTAGCCGTCTCCAAAAGATCTTCTGTTTCTCTTTTTCCTTTTTTTTACTTCAAAAAACCATATAATTGTGATACTAGGATCCAATTTGTAGTAGTTTCTCTTAAAATTTTCTACTCTATGAACGTGCAACTATTATAATCCCATTCATCCATTTTTCTTAATCTCCATGCCAAATTTAAACAGAAAGATCAAAAGAGTTCCCCAAAACTTGTAAGACGACATTCAAAATCATCAAACATTTTTAAAAAAATGTTCAGGTTGCTACTGCTTTACCCAGAATCAACCAAATTATTGAAAAAGATCATCAAAGTTGGAGCATATTGTATCACTGCAAAATATATACTACAACATTTATAAAAAGAATTTCAAAAAAGAAAGATAAATGATATACTACTTTATTCGGTTTAGGGTTTTTTGGCTCAAAGTAAAATTAATGCTTATGACATCACTATTAATTTAGTGGATAACTTTGAAACATACAACTAATTGAACATTTTGTATAATTAATCAACTATTACTGCAATGTTCCTTAGTCCTTACCATAACTGGATATAACCAAATAATTAAACACTAATTATAAGAAATGAGATAGTCAAGTGAAATTTTGCTTGATGCGCTAAATGCATACTTATTGGTGTGTGCTGAGTGCTGATCATTACCAGGTGTTTTGCGGGTGAGCTACTGGCCTCTGCTCTCACATGCTCTCCATGGCATAGAATCCTTTAACCAATTCATGCACCTTTCTTAATGTCAGATTATAGTATGAGCCCACTCTAACTTACGGCCAAGATCTGCCACTAACTTACGGATTCCCCCTCCCCCCTCTTGAGTCAGCTCTTGAATAAGCTCTTTCTGTAACATCTCTGCTATCCTATGAATTAATACAAATCTTCTACGCACGTGAGCTGGAAAATATGGTATTCCCAATTCCCCATTCATCCACTTTTCTAAATCTCCCTGCTAACTGCAAAGAGCAAGCAGAAAGACTTTTTACGAATAGTAGGATTAGTAAATACTAATCCTGCCTATTTATATAGGTTTGGATTTCTGGTTTAAAATGAATTATAGTTTAGTCAAATGCTTATTCTATATTTCGAGCGTTGACATTGTTATTAATCATTTGAATACGATGTAAATTATTACTCAAAAAGATTTTTCTGTAAAGCAAAGGAATGTTTCCAAACTGCATGAAATTGCATTATATTGTGAATCATCTTGCTTCTTGTTTAAAGTTCAGATTGGCCTCCTCATGTAGCCCTAAAATTCAGGAACACATTAACATTGTTCTGAATAGAGGTGTTCAACGTGCCGAGTCGGAGAAAAATCTAAATGGGCCGGGTTATGTCAAATTTAAACAGCCGGGGCGGGTCCAATCCCATTTAAACCCGACCCACTTTGACCCCTTTTTTCTAAGTTCATATAATAGTTTTTTTTATTCTACTTTCTGGCCCGTTCGGTCGACCCACCTATGTATATAATAATATCATATAAAAATATAAAAAAAAAGTGGTAAAATTTTTTTTCCTACCGATTCCTATAATAATCCGACCCGGTTCGACCCTTTAAACCACGGCCCGTAATGGCACGACCCATTATTGACCCGACCTGCTAATGACCCGTCAAAATGTGACCCGATCCTTGACCCGTTGGATCGACCCGCCCCGTTAAGCACCTCTAGTTCTGAACGTAATTGACCAGCTATCAGCAAATATCCCCCCTCCTTAAATAATCAACTTTTACCATCACAAAAATATTTATGGTTTTATGATTTATCAATGCACTGTATCGCACAAAACATGATCTAGTAAGACCAAAGGATAAAAAAGAAGCATTCCAATGCAGGGTAAGAAAACAACATATCCCAGAAACAAGATATCTCCGGTTTACCAAATATAGAGAAGTGGATAATAATGTCTGGTAGGTAGTAGCAATAATCAAGAGATAAAATTAGGAACTTCCACATTTACCTTGGCATATCATATGGAACAGACAGGACGCAAGCTGTCAGCGCAAGCACAGCACCATGAACAAAAGCAACAGAATATGCTGTTTTTCTGCCATTTCACATAGAAAAATAAAATGGCTGAGAGAATTCACATAACCCATCCAACAAACAAAGACACTGAACCCTAAAGTGCTCAGAGCATCGGTGCAAAATAGGCAATCCAAAATTAATTGTGTTAAAGGTACAGGATAAAATAGCAACGCCGTAATGTCATGACTATTTTTATGCAGTAGCAGTATATTAGAGGAGACGGGGAGCATGAGTTTGTGAAAACAATATATCAAATGCTCGAATCCCTATAGAAGAAGAAAGAAGCATGAATCTTTTTTCTTTTCTATCCAGCCGGTTCTACTTAAGACATCATACCAAAAATGGGACGTGTACAAAGAGATGATGGCCATCATCAGGACACAGCAGACTTGGAACTTCGATGGCTCTCAAAAATGTATTCAGAATTCAGATACTACAACATATTTAGAGCTAGAAACAGATGGATTGAAAACGGCCATGAGCTTCAAGGCTCTTCAAGCAATCATAGCAGGCAAGGGAAAACTGAGCCAAGGCCCATTCACGCTGCAGATCAAGTCAGGCTAGCAGACTATATCATAGGTTCTATTCTCTTAAAATTTATATTTAATTAAAAATGAAGGACCCCATGATCCTAGTGGGGTTTATGCTTGAAATTGCTAGTGGTCATGCGCTGCCTAACTTCCATATTTTGTGCTGTGCAAAGCTAGAGTGTGCGGCCTCATATTCGGTCAGACTCAGGCCCACAGCATACCACACTATCACTAAAAAGAAAAGGCAGCTTTTCAAAGATCTCACCTTTGTTTTTTCTTAAGAATAAGAGTTGCCTCCCTAAATGCCCTTCCACGGAAGTCTTCAGCAAGAATTTCATCCCCACCTTTCATCAAGCCAGCTAAAACAGCTGCTGCATGTTCTCGTACCTATAAACATTAGCAGAACCAAAAAAGGATATTTAATTCAAGCTACAAAAAGTACTATATAAAAATTAATTTTTAAACTAGATCCGTGAGCACAAATTTGGATTATTTTTCTATGTAAAGACTGATTGCTCAAAGCATAAATAGAAATGCCACTTAAACAAAAGGCATATATTTCAAGGTCACTAATCGCTACCATTGCCTTGACGTATGATCCCTCCGTCACATAGTGTTCTTCCCACTTTCAGTTTCAGACATACAATAAAGTTCTTCCACTCTTAAATTCCCTTCTGGTATTTCTAAACATTTTTTCTCCCCCACTAAAAGTACAAAAACACATTTACTTTTTTCCTTGTCCCCACTCACAACTATACTAAGTGGGATGAACATGATGGGTTGACATTGGTTAACAGATTAAAAACTGAGTAGTAGAGATATGAAGAATGAAATGGGGTTATAGATCATTAGAAGTTAAAGCATTAGATCATAAATCAAAGAAAATATAGAAGTCAAATTGCATCAGCTTAAGCTTAGGTTATTATTTGGTATGTTATCAAGGCCTTGTGAACCACTGACTTATGTATCGAGAAAAGTTTGCTATCTCTTGTACAAGATGCATATATAGCACAACAGTTTGTACATATATCTCGGAAACAGGTCTTCTAAAAAGTATGGATGAAACAAATCCATGTTCCCATACCACACCTTGAAGTTGAAACATATACTAGTTGTTTACCGCCCTCCTTGTGTGTTTCATGTCTCCTTCTTTGCGTAGTCTTATCCACATAGGTTCACTAACCAGCACATTTCAGAGAGTGATTGTCACAAACAACCACCACTAAGATCAAACATTTAAGAACCTAAATACAAAAGAATCCAAACAACCATTTTGTAAAGAATTTTCCATGTTTTTTTAATAAAAAGTAGAGAAGCATACTAATCAACCCTTGTTTGAGCATCTTAATGCATAGAAAACTAAAAACAAATCTGTAATAAAACACATCAGATTGCTGAAACTATTCAAAAGTTTATCGCAGGAAATGAATACATGCATCAACTTCGATCTACCATACAAAATTACATATTGCAATTCATGGGTACATGGAAGGAAACTTACCTCTACTTGGCCATCTATGAGTAACTTTTCAACAATAGTCCAAATTTGTAGTTTTTCAGCATGTGGAAGGACAAAATTGTGCCTGTTATGAACAAAAGAGCAAAGATGAAATCAACAAAAAAAAAATATAGATCAGAAAATAAAAAAGCATGAGATTGCTAAAACATTACCTAAACATAAATGAACGGAGATATGTCAATGTAGCAGATCTGGTCCGCCAATTAGAATCATTAGCTGACTTATGGATAACAGCAACAGCATTTTTACGATGTGGTTCTTCAAAGATAGTCCATTTTAACAATTCAAAAGCAGCTTTTGCCAATGTTGATAAATCTTTATTTGATATATCCTTCAAAAGCCAAAACAGGTTTTCATTTAACAAGTTTACATGCTCTGCTTTTATACACAACTCTAGTTCAGACTTCACCCAATGTCTTCTTAATGCTTACAAAAAAATAAAAAACGGAATAGTGACATTTTATTATGGTCTTTCTACCTCCCACTCTTTTCTTATACATATTTAGGAAATAAGATTCTTCCTGTCTCTTTATTTTTTTTTTTTGATAAATGTCCGATAAAGGTCCCTTTACTTTTCACTCCTCTCTAAAGATGAGAAGATTTTAAAGAGAAAAGAAAAGACAGGAGATAAAGAGTCAGAAGTACAGGACAGACAAAAACTATTTTCAATGTAAGCTGATGTTTGACAACCTGTCATTATTTACAACAGAACCAACGTCTTGATGAAAGAGTTATCTATGATGCAAACTGAAAAAAGGGAATTAAAATTATTCAATAAATGAGGACACTAGACAACCATACAAGACAGGAAGCAACGAGAACAAGAAATCACTTAGCACACCTGCAAAGAAATCACAGGGTAAAGAATGCCGACAATTGTCTCCATCAAAAACAAGGCTCTGCCTGACTTCAGCAACGCAATGACAAAATGGAACAACTGCACATTGTAAAAACAATAAATTAGACTATACTCAGTTTTGAATCTGCAATAAATCATGTGATCGCACAATTAGATAAATCCAAGCCAGTGACTTCCACGTCAGAGGTTGTAATGTTTGATTTCCCCCAACCACGACACAACTTTATCCATAGAGTTACAGCAAGCTGATACTTATTCTCGAAGAAGAAATGATATACCGTTTCCATCCTCTTTACATCTTCTACAGAATCATTTGGGATCCTATTTTCCTGGAATACATCTGCATCTGCATCAATATGGTCGGAGTGAGTTGTTTTCTGAATTCTAATGGCACATTCAGTAGCTTGATCCAACAGAAGCTGACTCCAACTACCCTCAGCTATCTCTTCACCCACACTACGGCTTCCACTTAGGTCAGGATAAGAACGGGCATATAATCTATGGAGCTGAACATTTGAGCATAATACACAAAGGATAACACCCACAGCTTCCCTTACCTGTCCGACAAAAGTTTGCACTTTGATAGTCAGAACTTCTAGGCAGAGACAATGCTACGAAAAGATGCAAAGACAAATGATTCTTCCAACTATGAGTCAAATATTTACAGCATGTAAAAGTAATAAACTTGAACAAACACGAAACCTTGACTCAGTTTTACAAGGCGCAAACCACATCAAAGCACAAAAGGGTCCCAGAACATAGATGCAAGGAACAAGGCGAAAGCAGAGTTTTGGTGAGGCACACTTTTTTTGCACCAAATCTCATAAAACAATTCTTAAGCGTATTTGATACATAAAACAACATCAAATACACATTATAATTGCATATAAGATCGAAAACATAATTATATTTGCTCTAAGCCACTAATATAGTGCATAATAGCACAAGAGGGTACTTTAACCCACATTCTAAAACATTATGTCTTATTATTATCACATTGTTCAATAAGAAAAAAGAAAAAGAAGACAGAAAAATCAAAGACAAAAATTCAAAGAAGAATGTTAATGTAAGTGCCAAAATTCATGACTTTGAATATTTAATCGAACATGCCTTAGCTTGTACTTTGGAGAGGAACGATGAGGATGTGTCGAGTATAAGTGAATTGAAGTGTGGAACGGTTCATGAGGTGTTTAACATGGAGCATTAGAGGTTCCATTGAGGTGAGGAACCATGCCTTGTACAAGTCAAGGCATGGGATGAATGGTTGCCCGATCGAGGCAACGTGAGAAGAAATGAACAGAAGGCAGCAGTAAGGCTGCTCGTTTGAGCGACTGTTATGCTCATTTGAGCAGCACTTCAGTGGGCAAGCAGTAGCATTCTGGTTTGAGTGCTCGTTGAGCATGATGTGGGCTCGTTCAAGCACTCCACCTAGGATGCTTTCTGATCAGTTTCAGCTATGTGGGTGGTATTGAAGGGTGATTTATTTTCTGTTTATTGCCATGTTCATTGTCATACTTAATTATTATGTTTATTGTGGGTGTAAATTGTGTGGTGTAATGGTGATTAATGTGTGGTTCTAGAATGATGTACTCCTTGCCTATAAAAGGATACATCATTTATAAAACAAAAAGCACCACAAACACACGAACTTGCGAGAGGGCTATTTCATTGTAAGAAACTTGAGTGTTCTTCATAGAATTAGTATTGTGATCTTGAGAAAATTGTTCTCAAGATAGGGGAGGGTTATTTATATATTGTATTGTTCAATCTAATTATAAATAAACTTTATTTGAGGGGGAGGTATCCAAGATACCTCATAAACAATTGAGTTCATCTTTTCTTGTAATTCTCATCTTGTTTTTCCATTGTTGAACCACTTAATACTTTCATTTCAAAGAATAAAGAGGAAAAATTAAAGAAAAACTAGCAGAAAGAAGTAGATGAAAAAGCCTAAAGAGATGCAACAGTGAAAAAAAAGGAAGCTCCCCAAGTGAAAAAAGCCTGAAGAGATGCAAGAGTGAAATTTAAGGCCTCCAAGCAAGTCCTTTTTTTTTTTTTCCCTTTTCTCTCTCTTCGAAAACCTCGAAATCTCTTTTCTTTTTCTTCGTCTCTCTTTGAATAAGACAAATTATTTAGTCTCATTTTTCAAAATTTTAAAATTTTTATCCCCCAAAAGCGAAAACATAAAAGTGGATGTCCTTAGAGACGCATTTTAAAACTAAAATTTTGCTCGATCTACAACATGAAAAATAAGAAAGAGTAAGGAATACAACAAAAATTGTTCACTTCACCACTACGAATGACGTAAAAGCATGTTATCAAGAAAATCCACATATATATGATTTGGTCACATCTTAGGGCTGCAAAGTTATGACTTATAACACAAGACGAGCAATACAAGTATCACTGCAAGAAAAATTGTTAACCAAATTGAAAACTGAAGACAACTACTGAACTACCATGATGAAATTAAAAAATTAAAAAGAGAAGAACTGTAGTAAATGAATATGAAGACAAAATCAAATAAGCTATGCAAACAACGATGAAGTGGCGGAGGCTAAGGATTCGGAAGACAGTAGCTTTTAGGTTGATGGTAAGCATACTTTAAAGCTGACTTAGATTTTCAAGACAAGGGAGACCTAGAAGAAATTTGCAAGCTATGCAATCTACAACGAATGAATTCAGAAGACAATAGCTTTCAGGTTGATACTAAGCATACTTAAAAGTCAATTTAGATTTTCAAGACAAGTGATGTCCATAAGAGATTTGCATCGAAGAGAATGGTAACAGCATCCTCTAACAATTTTGAAAGTTTGGGCATTTGTACAAGTACTATGTCGAGATTTTAAAGATTGTTCAAATAAAGTTACCACTTCCCAATAATAAGTTATTAGATTTGTTTTGCGCTCAACAACTTTATCTTCTGCATTAGCCACTATCACAGTGACAACTCGTAATATAGTAAATACTCCATAAATTATCAAAAAGACCCTTCCTTATGAGATGGATAATTTCCAACGTAAATATTACATCATTTACAAAGATGTATATTAAGAAACATAGAAATGCAGTCCATAATAATTAAACAAGGTATAGAGAATCCTAGCACAGATGAACTAATTTAACCTTAGCACCTCGCAAAGCTCATAATAGAAACACCTCTTTCTGTCGTCTACAGTATATGCAAGTGATAGCACAAAGAGACAAATCTAACATGTAAAAAGAAGATAAAGACTTACTTGTGCAGATGAATGACTCATATTAAGCAACAACTCATTTAGTAGTCTCTGGTGCTGCAGTAGTTCAGCTTCTGGCATATTAGGAGGCGACACTTCTATAAATACAGCTGCCAAAAAAGCATAACGTTTGGCAATAACAGTAGTATTTGCAGTCTGAGGCAAAGGTTTAAGCAGACAATCCATTATTTTCTGTCGTAGTAGTGGAACTCGTGTTCCATGCTTTCCTTTACCGGTCACAGCATATCGTATGCAAGATACCCACTCAGGTATAGATTCCACTGATGGTGCCATGATAATATCCTGCAGTTTAGACATTACCCAATCATCCCATTCCTCAAGAAGACCATTCACATCAGAATGCAAAATACCAGAAAATGCTTCTGCAGCGACACATTGCTTTGATCTATCCTGAGAACTTGCAAAATGATCCAGAGGGCTCTTTAGAGCTTGTAAAACAGAAATTCCACACTCTTGAATCAATCGCTTGAAAAATCGAGCAAAGTCTGAATAGAAAGTACCACTTCCAAACAAAGAAATCCAACTAGGAGTTCGTGGCCAAGAAGCTGTGAAGTCAAAGTAAAAAAAGGTAATTGATTTGTCTGCTACGCTCTGAAAGGAAGCATTTCCATAATTCCCCCTAGAAGATGTAGTATCACCATCACTAATTGTGTGAACATGGGAAAGGCTATTAAAGGTCTCATTAAAGAATCCCTCTTCTTGAAAAATTTCAACTAAAGCTCCTTCAATGGAAGATTGAATGACACCTTCAACATTTTCTGGGGATGACTCAGCTAACATTTTATGAGACGATTCTTTTAATAATGTATTGAGAGCTGAAATTGCAAGAAATCTCGTTTGAGGAAGTTGACTTCTTAAGTTCTTTAAGAAATGTCCTGCAAAGAAACAAGATGTGGTTAGCAACTTAGCATGTGCCAGAATTTCACATAACATAGAACAATAATGATTCAAAAAAATGCGACCAACATTTACAAAGACTACACATGAATACCCAACCCCATTCGCACCCTCTCTCCCACTAAATTAACAAAACACATGAGACCACTCATATAATAAGGGTGAACTAATTACCGCATACATCAGTAAAATAATATCAATTAGCCATTGACAGATTGCAAATACTAATATATCATATACTGGCATACTGCTCTAATTAAATAAAGTAAAAGTGATCGTATTTATTTATTTTAGAAAGCAAAATTTTCATTGGATATCTATGATTAATAATCAACCAAAAAGATCACAAACTCACGTAGTTAGTAAGTCACATTTGAATGCAAAAGTAAACAAGGTCACATTTTAACTAAAACACAAGTCTTATTATTAATTTAAAATTTAAATGATTATAATAGTGAAAAAAGTTTTTAAAAAAGAAGAAAAAAGGTCTATGGATATTCCTAAAAATTTAATACAAAATCAAAACCTAGATCCGCAGTTTTATCAAAGGATACCGATGCGACCTAGATAAGTTGGGGTCAAAAAATTGAGATCGAGACCCTATGAAACGGATATGAATCCATGAATCTAGGTTGGGTCCATCCCTATTTGCCAACATCATCATTTTTCATATCCTAGGTGTTATAAAGTTAAATATAATCGGGCCCTTTCCAAGTGAATGTTTGAAGTACCTTGTTTCAATGAAATATTGATCAATGTTAAACATAAGATTCAGTGTTCATAATTCTTTTTGAGAACTACAATCAAAAAATTATGTGATCAAGGTGGGTCGCCAAGGTTAAAGGGTAAGTTCTTTATCAATAAACCAACAAAATTATATGCAATGGGCTTTCAATAGATATCATTGTAGAAAGACAAAGGTAGTTGTAATGTGTATGATAAGATAGTTGAGTGGACATATCCTAAAGGATAAATTCAAAATGAAGACAGAAAAAAGGGTCTAAAACTTGTTAATAATAAAGAAAAAAAAATGAGAGAAGACTATCTATATTGGTTGGTTTGCTCAAGTGCAAAGACAAAAAAGCAAAAGTCAAAAGAGTGGAACATTGGAACATTGAGGAGCTAAGTAAAGAAAGAGACAAGCCAAAGATAACCTGGATAACTAAGTAAAGAATGACTTATTGACTTGGAAGTCCCAAACTACAAGAGCATGACAACAAATAGGAATGAAGAGGAGAATAGATGTAGATGATAATTAAAATTGATGTAAAAGTTGTATATTAGTATTAGATAATTAAATTAATACTCAAAACAGTTGAATAATCTTTGTTAGCTGATTTGTTTTGTTTCATGCAACCACCTCATATTGTAAGGTTCAAGGCACTGACATTGTTGTTGTTGTTGTTTCTATCCATTCATATACAACGGGAAACAAATTAACTAAAGCTCACTCACCAACAGTTTCGCTTAAAATTTGTGTAGAGAAGCGTGGATTATTCCTAGACGCCATCACCACTAACAAGAAGACTCTATTGGCCATTAGATTGTACCTGTAGGTATAGTAACAACAAAGCTGAAGTGAGTTTGTAGGATCATAATGATAATGAAGCTCTCATAAATTCAGCAATATATCTTTGACAATCAAGATAAATGCATTGTACCTCCAATGCAAGCTATTTGTATCGAAACTCATGGACCCTATCTGAGAAATCAAATCAACAAAAAGTTGCCCATCTGACTGGCTATTTGATGCCTTGAAGAGGTTTTTGGGTACTCCAGAAAAAAGAATGTTGAATTTCACAAAGAGCTATGGTCAATCAGAAATTTGATTCAGTAACGAAAGGCATTACTTAGAGAAAAGCAGATGAGAAAATCCAAGAATTTAATGTGCACGAGATTACCTCGGTGATTGCTTTTTGAGCTTTCAAGGATTCGTGATGTGCACTAAACAGGTGAACACAAAAATAAGATAAAACCCAAATACTGAACTTGAAAGCACATGGATGAACCTACATATACCATAATACCTTTTCAGAATACCAATGGTGAAGGAAGTGAAAGCCTTTGAATCCTGAAAAATTACCAGAAGAATATTTTAGAAAATAAACTTTTGAAAGTTTTTTTTTTTTTTTTTTTTTTTTTTATAGCAAAGTAAACAGTTAACTACCATGGTCAAATGCTTAAGAAGCGTTCGATCGGAAAGAATGGTGCAAGATCCAAGAACAGCATATTCAGGTGAGCTAGGGTTTGTTAATTTCTCGGTCAGGACAACCATGCACTTTGAGACCATAGACGGCCATCTCTTTAACATCTTCAGGAGGCTCCTTGCAGCAAGCCTGATTTCCATATTATTTTAGAAAAAAAAGAATATGCACAGTAGAGAAAAACTGGTACATATAATAATGGACAAGATTCTCTTCCCTAACATTTATAAATTTATGAGAGCTAGTTGACTAACAAACAAAAGAAGACTCAAATTTTATGAACACTTCCACATTTAGACACTTTACCATAAACTTAAACATATACCCAACAATAAAGATCAGTAGGCCAATGATCCCTCAAAGTCAACTACATCAAAATTAATGTAACAGACTCCAAGATATTAAACCTAATACACGGAAAAACTTTCCAACATCAAGCCAAAGTTATGCCGATCTGACACAATTTTTGAAAAATATTACCCTTCAAATTGCCAAACATAATCTCTAATAAACTAAATTCGCTAGAAGTCACTACTGAGAACCCTTCAGTATTAGTCCCACTTCTCTTTTTGGCTAAGTCACCCTAAATATGTCATAACTATTTTGGGTTAGATTTTTTTATTTTTTTACCTTTAAATGTCTCGGTTCCTATTGTTGGGTTAGGGGTAAGATATTTTTGGCTAAATCTCCCTAAATGTCTCATTTCTCTCTCCTTCCTTAAGTGGTCACAACCACTTTCTTAATATTTCTGCAAAATGAAAAGGGACTAATAAGGAGTATAATATTCATGTGAAACTCCAACCAAAAGTCGTTAACTCCTTACCGATGTCGATTCTACAGTCATTGCATATTCATGAAGCCTCAAAAGAAAAATAAACAAAACCTCTTTGAAAAAGAATCACATTATATGGTTCATAAAGACACAAACTGAATATGTCTCCAAACAAAAAAATATATAGCATATCTCAGCACTTTCAAGCAACCAAGAATACAACACCCTTTTTTTGCAGGAATTCATCCACAGTTTCTCAATCCAAACAAATATTTGAGAAGTACCAAATGAAGAGTTAAGTGTCAAGAATTGTACTATTGTGAATTTTCTAGCTAAAGAATTATTAATGTGACTATTGGGAACAACAAGGCCAAAGGAACTCACGAGCGAACAGTTTCATATCTATATAAAGCAAGGTCTAGAAGATCATCCATCAGAAGTATTGCATGACTTGATGGAGAGACGTTTCCACTGGTACGATACAAATGAAAAGAGGACTGTGAAGCTCTCCATGTGTTGTGCATATATGCCTTGTCAGCAAGTGCCCAGAGTGGCCTGAATTCAAACATTAAACAAAATTTGAGTGAAGAAAACTGAGACCATATGGCATTTAAAAGAGCATTCAGAAAAAGATAAACCTTCTTTTCCCATTTGAATGAGAGGATGTCACAAAATTAACAGAAGGTTCTACAATGGCAGCAGATTCCAATTTCCATGCTTGTCTATGATTTGACCATTCATCAAATTCAAGACTTCCTGCATCAACAAAATAAAGAAAAGAACCTAAGATAGTAAACAACATTTCATTGACCAATGCTATAGAGTTGCTCCCACCTAGAGACCTAGACTCCCACTTAGATGAAGTATGGGGGTAGGATATGCACAATCTTACCCTTGTGATAACAAAGAGGTTGTTTCCAATTAAACTTTAATTGTAAATGCAATTCCACATAACTAATAAGTGATAAAATGAGTCATATTACAAAATCCATTATAATATGAAAAAGAACTATAAGAGTCTTCAAGCCCCCATCTAGATTGGATAAAGAGGTTATGATTGTAAAAATAAAGCAAAGTTAGTTTAACTTTGTTAAGGAAAATTAATTTTATTCAGCAAAGTTTAGTATAATTAACATATAAAAACACATTGAAAATTCGCATTCCCTCATTGTGGCATAGGATGAGAATGATATATGGGGCAAGTCTAGACTCAAATCTTCCCTTAAAAGGGTTATTTAGAAATACGCAAATTTTCTAAACGTATGTCACAATACTCTGAACAGTAAAGTAACAAAAAATTTTAAAAACTTTGTCAACAAGCACCTTATGCATATCAAGTTTTGTGACCAACCACCATATTTTCAACAACCCCCTTATAAGTTAAATTTAAATATTTGAAATTATAAATTTGTAACTGAACATTAGTCATTTTTCTGGCCAAATATCCAACATGTAAGCCCTACTAATTAGTGCAATCAGGTTTTCTACTTCTCTTCTATTGACCTCCTTTTTCTCAGTTAAACATAATTATAAATTCTCCCTAACTTAATTCAAGCCACAATATTATAGGTGCTTGTTGACACTATTTCTCAAAAGTTGTTATATTGTTTATAATGTGGTGATAACGTTACACCAACTTGAAAGGTTGAGGTTACTAGCATGTGTCTAATTGATGGTTTTCAAGTCAACAATTCAGCGCCAATCATAGAACTTGGCATTAGACCTTTTGGGATCTTAGCAATTTGATGCACAAACAATATAACTTTAGATTTTTCGGTCATCAAGAGTCTTTTCATCCAAAAAAATTACAACCATAGAGAGATTAGGTTGGTGGAGTAAAAAAAAAATTTATCCCCTTGATCATTTACATTCTTAATGGGTTTGGATAATTTTAGTTCTGTTGGTTTTGAGATATAGAATGGAATGAAAAAAATCTGGTTAATATGTGTTGCATAGCACCGAGCAACCTTAAGCGCTCTGTTCTGAACTCTTTATAGGGTAGAATCACTTAGATATGTTACACTAGAATGTGGATGAAGGAGCTGGTATTTCAATGTAGAGGAACTCATCCTTCTGTAGATCACTTAATGATTGGAAAGAAGTAGCACTCTATGCTCTGAATAGTTAGGTCTAACAGCATTATTAAGCCCACAGGAGCAACAGAGAAGATCTGACAGCATATCTCCAAGATAGAGGTCTTTAGTTTGGGAAAAGACCAACAATATACAACTCGTAACTATCCTACCCGAGGCTTCTTCTTAAGTACATTTCTTTCTCTAGGCAACTCTTAGAAAATACGAGTTCAAATGGAGAGTCAGCCTTACAAGTAGATGGGATGTTTGCCAACATGATAAAAAGTTAGCGACCTAAGCACATATTCCAACTTTCCCGTATAGTGTTTTCTTAGGTGCAGTGACTACTAAGAGCTTTGTCTGGAATTTGCTGTGTGATTCAGGTTTAGCTAGAAAAGAAAAATAAATATAGCTTGGACAATCTATAAAAAGTAAAATTGCAGATTTATTGAAGCAAGATTACTCAGAGTGTGTTGTAGCATAGGAGTTAAGCAGTTTTGACATGAACAGTGGTTGTTCTGTAACTTTGCAAATACAAACCTTCATGTTCTTCCAGTATGGTGTCGAGTTGTTGAAACCCTTGTTACTTTCCCTCTTCATACAACTAGGTTTGTGCCTCATTTATAACTTAATTCATTTATTATCAGTTTAATTTGTAGGTTAACTTAAATATGTTTTTAGCGCTAACCCCTTTCAATATTAGATAGAATTATGACTAATTTACTTTGGCATTTATTGGTGATTGGGCCTTATAGTTATAGTTATAGTTATGCTTTTTATTGGTAATTATGTATTAATATTCAGGTATTGTTGATTTATTGATGTTAATTACTTGTGGTGAGGGCTAGGTGACAATGACAATGAGTACGCCACAATATTTTGTTTAATTAAGCTTTGTATATAAAAGACTACATTTAGTACAAATTAGGATATTTGTTGAGTTATATCTAAAGGGAACACCAAACATTTAAAGAATGTGATTTACTTGGGGATACTTTCCTATATTAATTATTATTTTACAAGTGTTTGCAACCAATTTTTCAACCATGATGGTCTTTTGATGATTTACGACTTTGGCATTGTTGTTGTTATTTATAGTAGGTTTTAAAACTATGCAATGTCATGTAATTGGTTATTCGAAATTAATTTTACGACTTATATCAATCAAATTTATGTTTATAGCTAAGGACTTTCACAAGCCGTTAACACTTGACTTTGCAGTTGAGTATGACGGTAATACTCTTTATTTAAGTATTAGCTTCCACCACTATAATTAAGGGTTGTACTTTTTTTTTTCCTATTTTCTTTATTCTTTATTTTTTATTCTTTATTTTTTTTCTAAGTAAATCAGAGGTGCTACAGGCCCCCCCCCCCGTAATCACTTTGTAGGCAAACTCATGGGTGAACCTATTTCAATACCATTTTGGTCATTTCTTTTAAAATTAATTCCCTCTTGATTAGGAATAGTTGCCTCCTGATTCCCCAAGAACAAAAGAAACAAAAGGAATGCAATCATAAATAAGATACTAGATATTTAAGAGAAACCCACAAATCACAAATTACTTCGCGAATCAAATCTCTCACAGAATCATTATTAAATCCAATTTAGCTCATAGAAATTCATTTTAGCTCATTGAAATGCAGTTTAGCCATCAAAAGGTCAGTAAACAAAAGACTAATAATAACATCATATACCCTCCTTCAACATATCTAAACACTTACCATAATTGATTAGAGCATCCATAACACGGATAATGAGAATTAGTAATATGCTATCATCCGGTTTTTTCTCCAACAAGTATCTGAGCAACACCATCAATTAGGTTTAGCACAATAACTCAATGACTTATGCAAGTTTCCTTTTTGGGTTTATTTATAGTTATCCATTTTCCTTTTCTTAACCATTATGAAAGGAAGAAGTAATCTCATAAAGTATACGAAAATGTTTTAGGACACTACCGGCAGGTTGCATGTATAACTTGTGCTGCCCTCACTCGCATCTCCGTGCTGCCAACTCTAGCTCCAGCAGCGCCTGCGAGCAAGAATAGATCTTGCACTGTGTCTTCAACATTATCGGTAACAAGAGAGGGATTGAAATCCGGCAAGCAAGACAATACACCTTGCAATGAGGAATCAATCCGCAAAAGAGTCACCTTGAGGTAGTCTTTTTCATTTCCTGCGCAACGCCACTTACTAGTCAGATATTCTCTCATAAATGAATGAGCCTCTAAATCTGTTTTCTAAGAAAATCAATTAAACATTCGTGATTTACAACTAAAGGAATCAAAACAAAAATAAAACTTTGGTCATACCAAAGACAACAACTGTCGATCTAATTCAAAACCTATAATTTTGAAAAGGACAAAGCTAGCCTTCAACTAAATGCGGCAATTGAATCATCATAGCAATAACATTTGGAATACTTATATTCAAAAGGTGGAAGAATCAAATGGTGGAACCTAAAAAATGGGGAATGTTGATTGTTGATATAGTCTTTGAAGAAATTAATTGAAAAAGCAAGGAGGATGAAAATTCAACTTGGATAATGGTGATGAATTGTATCATTCATACAGCTAAGTAGAAGGTTGTAATGAAGAAAAAGACTAAAAATGTGGGAGTGAGTAAAATATTGCAAAAATACAAGGAAGTCAGAATTTAAACAAAACATGGGATACGTGAGGCAAAGTTCAAAGTGTACCGGTAAACGACAAGTTGAACTTGAGAGAAGAGGAGACAAATCATTAAAAGATGACCAAATGGAGACAAGCGCTTAGAAAGAATCTTAGTACAGTGAAGTATGTTAATCAACATCACAATCCAAGATGAAGAGATCATAAATAGATTGAAAGAGTACTTTGATGAAACACGGGTGACAAAAGACATTGACTTAATATTAGACGAATAAACAAGGCAAACAAAGTAGAGGTGAATATAGTTTTGGAAAAAATGAGACATAAATGTGTGTCAAGCTGACATTGTCATTGATTTGTTTTGGTTCGAGTAGCTCAGTAGAGATTAATGCTTAGCCATTGTCATTGTTATTCTGTTTAAGTCAAGACTATTAGATTTAGATAGATAAATCTTAAAATAAAATTAAAATTCATAGAAAACAATTTTAAGGTAAAAATTACAAATAATTAGAATAGATATGAACAGACTAACAAAATATGAAACCAATAAAAAATTGGTATGCTTTTTAGTAGTTAAAGCATATTTTAATGGTATAGTTTGCGTAATTTTGGGTTCGGTTGACTTCGGGCGTGTTTGATTTGAGTCAAGTTCCTGATGGGCCAGTTTGGGTCTTGAGTCAACTTCATCTGAAGAAGAGTCCATTTTTTCAATGGCTACACCTATCTTTAAAAATTCTAGAAAAACTGAAGTAGAAATCAATGATATTTAAAAATCTTTATCAAGAACAAGCCTTTAGAAATTAAGTGAAATTATCAAGGAAAGAAAAGTCATCACCTGCACTAATATGAATTTTATCTGGGCATATTCTCACTAGTGAATCTAGTGCATCAAGCGCAGATTGAAAATGGAGGGATAGAAGCTCGTTTGCATATGAAATTTCCTCCAACACTGGGACATGCCATTTTGGGCCGATTAGTGGTTTGTCACTTGAAAAATCTTTTGTGCTCATCCATTTCTCCATGAGAGGGACATCGGGATGTTGCAAAGCACACCTATGAACCCAATTTGTGTCAAGTGAACTACCTTAATAATAGGCGGCAGGAATCAGCAAATTCATAAGTGTGTGCATTTGTATGTGAATGTCCAAGGCCAAAAAGGAAACACCTGTACTGGTCGATAGGATAATAAAGCACCAAACTACCAAGGAGAGAACGGAGTAAATGGTCACCAGCTCCATTAATCTGTCCCGCAAACAAAAACAAACCCACATAATTTGAGAACAAGAGAAAAACACTTTTGACCAGCATGGTTGTGAATAAGCTACTCAACGTAAAACTAATACACCCAATACAAAGCATGAAGCCAAAAGAAACCTTCCAAGATGGTGATTCGAATGCTAGGTTGATAGCTTCTTTGAACTGATCCTTGCATCGCAACAGATGAGGACCCCCATAACTGATGCAAACTGACAGTACTTTCAACTGATAATCAATCGCAACTTCAAGAGCTGGAGAAATTGAAGGTATTTCCTAAAGTATCAAAATCACATTAGCCAACAAAGATCCAATTATAAATTAGATTTTTTTTTTTGAGAAAATAGAGTAAAAGCCTTGCTTACAAAAGAGGAAGCAAAAGTCCCACTGACAAAGCCTGTTCGAGGCATCCCGTTCATAGATGATATAACTGATGAGAGCATTGGTTCAACAAGATGGACAACAGCCTCTTCTCGATTTGAGTGCACACATGCACAGCAAAGAAGACCAACCTCTGCAACAGCCCCAGGAAGTATATTCGTTTGCACAAACTTGGAAATTTTCTTCAACGCCTGCAAACATGGAATAATTGGAGTAATATGTCCTTTTTAGGGTACAACATTGAAGGATACAAAGCCAAGACCTGAGTAAAAAGTGATTCTGACAGTTTTCCGAACAAGATTTCCAACATGCAGAAGTAATATGGACCATCTTCAACAAGAAAAGTACCGGAGGTAGCGACAGAATTAAGTCCTTCATTCCTAGTACCGTAAACGATTTATTTGTTCCCAATTAGTGTACATTCTCACGCAAAAGAATTTCACAAAAGAAACAACAGGTCATGAGCTGACTCATAACTTAATTATATTTAAAGCTGTTTTGAATCTCGTGCAATGCATAAACAAAGCTATGGTGCTCATTTTTATACGGATCGAAAATACTTAAAGATCATATTCTAAGAACGGAAAGAAAATGTAGCAACACATGAGAAGTAGATTATATAATTTTTCAAAAACGAATCATGGACATATGAAATTGATATTTTTTTAAATATATACAAACTCCTTATAATGCTCTTACACATTTATTTTGAAATATCACTTTAAAGCAAATTCAACACTCAAAAATAAGATCAAAATTTGTGGAATTTCACCCTTCACGTGGATTAAACTAGATATGGTTAGAGATAACAACAAAGAACATTATGATTACTTAGTTTTATAACAAAGTAACTATCTGCTCTAATGAACAAGCTATACTATATTTTTGCAGTGTAATGCATAGCTTTGATGATGATCATCATTCATGCACGTGGCCGATGTATTAAACATTTGGAGGGGATGATTGTAATCAAATTCGTCACAATCAGATGATAACGACGATAACAGCAATTTTACATAGTAATGGAATGATGGTCATTCTTGGGCTATATGTTGTTTGAGTTCATTTTCTAATATAATGTTTAGTTTTAGTTTCGTAATGACATAAATTATTTTAGTATAAAATTTGCTATAAATAAAACAAATATATCACCGAATAAAATTAATTTATAACAAAAGTTAAAATTAAAAACCGTATGGTATGAGAGTCTATCTAGCGTCTTCTAAAAATAGAACTAACTTTGGATATTTCTGTTATGGGCTCAACTTTGTCAATTCCTTGTATTCTTGGCGTTTTTAAGATCGGGCAGTGCCCGTGGATAGGGGAAGGGATTGTCTCACAGGTGGGGGAAGGCTAATTTAATTGGTGGCTAGAGCGGTTGGTTGTGGGCTGCCAGCGGCTGGGGTAAGCAATGGAATGGTGGGCTAGGATGCAAGATTGGAGTAGATGTGGTTTGCAGTTTTTCTTTATTAAAATTTTAAATTGTTTTTGAGAAAAAATGCCATCATTGACCATATAAAAGATCCCTTTTTAAAATTAAAAAAAATCAGTAAAATTAAGGTTTTTTCAATAAGAATCTTTTATTCAATTTCCGTTGCAAATATTATTCAATATGCAAGTCTCATCTTTATCAAAAGAAGTCATTTTCAACATCAAAAATCACATGCAACTCGCAAGCAAGTGTGACTAGCTACTACCGGTAATCATTATGTAAACTCCCATTCCAAGAACGAAAAGGCAAAGTTGAACCCAAGGATGTGAATAGCTAAAGTTGTTCACATCTTGATAAGATATGGCAATGATGCTCCTATTACGATTTTTTCCGTTTTTAAGCAACAAGGTATGCACATTTTTTTTCACGAAAATATAGAGAGCTGGCATGCTTTAGTGCGGTGTTATATTCTCACATATAACTGCAAGATCCAATATGAAATATCTGGATCGGATGTTACAAATGAGAATAAATAATACGACAAAAGCATTCTTACGTGACAGAATTTGGTTCCAAGTGTAAGAGTAATGAGAACAGGCGACAGAGAAATTCATCAAGCCACTCCGAGAAGCGGATAGCTGAGATCGGCGTCCTATTATCAATACTATCTTCGATGACAGCCATCTGAAAAGATTTAACATGGATGTAAAACTATCAGTTACAATAAAAATAAAAATAAAAAAAATTAAAAAAAAAACAGTGAATTTTATTGAAAATTGCACTTACATTGGAAAAGATGGAACCAATCAATTGCATGGTTGCTAAAGTCTTTGGAGGATCATTGGCATCCATTCCCAGCAATGCATTTGATAATGAGATGACTAATAGATCAATTATTGAGTTTGGATAATCAGAATCATCAGGTCTTTCTGCTGTAGATGAAAGAGATGTGAAGAACAAAGACCGGCCTGTATAAGCTACAGATGTAACCGCTGTCTTCAACTGGTGGGTGGCTGTCATCTGGAAAAAAAGATAAAGGAATAAAAGAACGCCATATCACTATCTCATTGCCCTTTTCTAAGAAAGAGAATTATATTTATTATTCCATGTAAAATATGCAAAGGGAAGTATCATATCCCATGCTGATGGAAGATTTCTAGCAAGTCTACTAACCGTCTCCAAAGCCATATGAAATCGAGAAGCTACGAAGGGAAGGACAATAGAGGGCTCTACAAAAGACAAAATTGAAGTTGCTGTAGCAACCGTTTCAGATAAATGATCATTTTTGCTGTATTGGCCACGATCAATCAGCTTTAACACAGTACTAACAAAAGAAACCCTCTCCAATTTTCCCAAATATAGCTCTGGCCTTCTGGAATCATTAAGAATCCTGCATGAAGCATTTTAGAGAAATAAGAGCTAACAGAACCTTTCTATTGACATAAATGATATAAATGAAGGGTGGATTTCTTACTTCTGCTCATACTGTAAGCGCTTCTGAAACATAATAACCAGATACAACAAAAAACGCTCCATAGAGTAGGTCCAGCGACCACCATTAGAGGGATGATAATATCTGAAACACCAACAAAAGTGACTCTCGAATAAGCACTCTGTTCAATGTAACTAATAGAGTCTGGACTCTGGACACTATGAGGAAAGCATGAGAGTACTCACTGTTCCAAAAGATTGATCAATTTGTCAAAATGCTCTTGAGCTGAACTCCCAGGTCTGAGTAGATACACCTGTATCAAACAAAACATTAAAGCATAGCCAAGTATGATCAATATGAAACATACTAGGCTCTTTATATAGTATGAAGAATGAGAATACTTTAAAATGAGTGACAAGATCTTACAATAGATTTTGCAATGGCCTTTGATGGAGTGGACGTCTTGTTAGAAAACAAGAACCTAGTATTTCTTGGAACACTAACAGAGTATGGGTACGAACTAGCCCCATTTGCCACAGGAACCTGGAAATATCAAAGAGCTAGCATGTGAATCTTTTCAAGAATGATAATGAAAAGGAAATATTCCTCTTTTGTTAAAAAAAAGCCCCTGAAATTCAAGCTACAAGCCTCAAAACATCTTGTACTCATGTATATGCCATCTTCAAATGTCTACCTTCATCACGAAACCATTTGCATGTGTAGGAATTCTAATTAGGAGCCCCAAAATTTAGAGGGCCACGGTTGTCCAATATATAGTGCAAAATATCGCTTACATCATCGTATTGAACAGGTTTTGGAGTTTATATGCCTGAAATATAGACCAAAACCACAAAACCCTATTTCTATTTGCTTAACCACGAAATTCATTTGCAACTATTACCGCGACTGAGATTTTACACTACGGTCCAGCAGGTACCCAAGTTCAGAAAAGAAGACACATGTTTAGAGAATTGGATGGTATAAAACTATGATTAAAGGGTGAGTGAGGAATGTGATAAAGGTCAAAGAAGTCTCATAAATGAAGCTTATAACTAAAGGTTGAGGGTCTTGCAATAGGTAAACTAGATTTGCGTTTTAGAAACAAAGCTTGAGTCTTTAGCCAGGTTGGTGTTTGAATTTTGATTACATGAACCAAGGAACTATTGTTTGAGTCTTTGGATGTCTAGGGTTTCAAGTGAATTTGAACTCTCTTTGGTTCATTCTTTGTGTCTATCCTAATTATGACATTAGGAGGGACCCAATATGCTCCACCGTCCAAAGTCGTGAGTTATCGCCACCCAAGCTCTAGTCGTTCATTGCTTACAAAAGACTTTGAGAGCATCACGGTATTACACGGATAGAAGAACAAGTCATAGAGCCGATAGGCTCAACTACATATTCAAGAGTAAACCTACCAAGGTTCCAAATCTAAAACACATGTGCCAGGGAATTCATGAAAGATAATATAGTGATTGGGAAAAATTCAAGCATTTAGGACTCCATGCCTTTGTGGAAGTGTTAAAAGTCCAACAAGTGTACTTGAGGTAAAAAAAAAAGAGGCATGTAACATGGTTGAGGCCTGCGATGGATTAATGGTGAACTAAATGTAACTGTATACAAACATCAGATGAAAGATGTTCCACAAGCACTTGATTTTAACTTTATTCATAAGAACAACTTTAGCAAATATCCCTTGTGACAATTCCCTCATCAACTATTGATAATGGAATGTGACATTCTCAATGATCTTTTCTTTCCTAAGACCAAGTGAGTAGAAAACTTCCATATTTCATCAAAAAGTTTTTTTCCATGATCTTATAAATAGTTTTTTCTTCTAAGCTGCATAACTACCATCCCTTTACTAAAGAAACTATGAATCATTCTAAGAAAAAGTAGAATGCCAATTAGAAATACAATAGCCTCACCTCAAACATATTCAAATACTTAGCAAAAAGGATAGGCAACAAAGGCTCCCAGGTGATAGTGTCATAGTTCTTTGTAACACGAGCAAGAATAGCAGCCCACTGACTATTCCAAAAATGGCAATTTGGAATAGAACTCCATACTTCTAAGCATTTCTCGATCCAAGCCCTGCCATCCAAACAAGAGTAAATTACTCCTCCAGAAAGAAGACTTAAATTAGCATACACAAACACAAGACCGTTCCCAAGCATCAAATTACTTACTGAGAGAAAAAACCCTGGTTGTCCAAATTAGTAGGAAGAAAAAGTTTGATAAATCCAGAACCTTCGAAGGACGAATTATGCCATGGGTTTTCTAAAAGGGGGCTACAGTTGTAAACAATAAAAATGTTTGAATTAGATAAGACTACGAAAGATGAAAAGATACATAGCTCTAAAAGATCATTCACAACAGAGTTTGACTGTTCAAACCCATATATCATATCAACAACAAAACTAGGTTACCAATAATTACCTGAACTCAGACCATATCTCCAAAGCAGAATTCTTTGGAAAGAATCTCCTACAAGCTCGAACAAGAGCAGTGATGGTCTCAAAATGTCTCTGTTTAACTCTCCACCCTTCTGGGCCAATACTTCTATAGAATAGACATTTCTAAATGACATCATCAATCTCTCAAATATAGAATACAACAAAGCAAGGTAAACAGAAGGTAAAGAATCAAAGAAATCGAACACAGCGAACACGAAGTATAAAATTAATGAACAAAAGTTTTGTTTAACAAAAATTTCTTTATTCCTAAGATAAAGACGACATTCTAGTTTTTTGCACTTGCCAGTGTCTTATTTCTACTTATTCACCAGAAACAGAAGGGAATATCTATTAGGATCTTCACCTATGTGTAAGAATTAAAAGCACTTTACATTTATGTTTCACTTGCAATTTCTTACTCTTGGGCCCTTAGCTAAATTTCATTAAGTGACACTTTTAATGGCATACAACATCTTATGTGCCTATGTTGGAGGCATAAACAGAAATTCTAGTTCAAATTTAATTTCTTAAGCGTATGGGATTCAATTGGTCATCAATTATTTCTCCTCTATAACCTATGACTTCTTAGCACATGAGGCATCCTAACACACTGATAGACTTAAACTAGCATAACATACCTCAAGATAGTTCCAAATCGCTAAAAGAAGCTTGTCCGTTGGAGCCAATTCATAATCAAGCCGACTCATGTCGCCTTTTCTAATAAAAGATTCATTGAATATGTTATAAACAAAGAAATTTTTTTGAAAAGAACCCTATGGACAAACTAGTCCTCAACAAGAATGTTTGCTTTATATGTGAACGCAACATAAATAACTAGTTCTTCAATTGGATAAAGGACTCGAATGAAAATTGGACCACAAAAAATGGGGTTCCTTGCTATACAAAGTTGCATGCCAGGATTGAGCTTATATACCTACTAAACATCTTTAGTTTTTCGACATTAACACTAGTTCTTTCCCTTAATTTCAAAGTGCTCTTCAGCTATATGAAAAGCTGAAAAATTCATCTTTTATAACATTGAACCAACTGGTTAATCCTTTAGTGGAAGTACCAATAAGACTGGAAGGTCTTAAGAAATGTTTCGGGAACGCTTCTCGCTATAAACTATTTAGACTGCTTGCATAATTTCTTGAGCGAACTTTAAAGGAATACCTTCACTATGGGCTAGGGAGGATAAGAGACACAATAATGTGAAGTAGAACAAGGTTTGACCACAAGAAAAATATCGGTGTCCAGGAACACTATGTAGATGGGTATGAAGTCAATAACCACCCTTTAGCACTGAGATATAGGAAATCTGTAATTGTGTTTAGAGTTCATATGGATTGGGTGCTCACGTGGGTACACACACCGCAGAAATTTATCTCACACACTCCATTTTTTTCAGGCAGAGGACTATGACTATTTTATAAAGAATTCTAGTTATCGAAAATCGTTTCTTTATTTCTTTCTCTCATCTTTATCACATGTGTTACTGTAAGATGACCGAATTATTTCTTAGGCAATAAAAATCCAAGATTTACGAGACTAGTCTGTTTAGAACACTCTATTACATTCATTAATTGACTAACTAATAAAAAAGGTGTATTTTTGTGCAGCTCCATTCATATATAAAAAACCAACATCCCCAGATATGACATCATAATCTATTTATTTTTTTCAAGGAATCAAGCAAGATCACAAAGATAAAAGTTGAAAGTTAAGGTATTAAAAAGAGGAAGAGAAGACTTATGATGACCTAGAAGAACATGAGTGAAAAAGGGTATGAAAAATCTAGCCTATGGGTTGAGATGTAGATAATCAGAAGAAATGGAGAAAGAGAATTGATATGGACGAGCACCACTGATTTATTCATGTAGTCGATCCTACTTTTCGAGGATTAAGGATTTGGCATTATTGTAATCATGCAAGGTAAGAGCTTTGACTAATAGACTTTTGACTATATGCCACTTCTAACCTCCCTCATTTATGCCTGAATGAGATATAAGTTGTAATCAAAGAAATCTTAGTTGACAACATAATGTAAAAATGCGGTAACAAACGCGATCGCAGTAACAAATCAAAGATGTAGGAGTGATGTGATTATTGTAACCCCTAAATGTCGGTCAAAACCATAAGATATCTCTTGTAGAGATGTTTAAAACAAACCCGACAACCCGAAATTCACCCAACCTTGTAACAAAACTCGACTTGACCCGACTTCAAAATGAATTTAAAATTATATAAAAATCAATGTGACCACAAGACCTGATTTTAAACCAACCCGAAATCAACCCGATGACTCGAATGAACACCTTTAATCCCTTGATACGGCTCAAAATGCGATTTTTTACACCTTTACAACGCGGGATATATCAGGTTTTTTCAAAACCTAGACAATGTGACTGACACGATGCTATGCGGTCTTATTTATAAACTATGGTTGACAAGAATGAAGTTGGCATTTTTGGGGACCAAATGTTACATTGATAATAAGCAAAAAAAGGAAACGAAGGGTTGGTGTCCAAATATATGCATCATGCATCTTGGTAACCTAAAGCCGTGCAAGTATCATGTTTTCACACAATGGAAAATAATCAATTTGGCATGTTCACATCCTCATGAAGCACGTTAAATTCTAACTCAATTCGTACACACAACTCGCCTACCTACAATCTGCAAACTTGACCCTAAAAATTGCTCCAGTATTGAAGCCTAGCTTATAGAAGGCTATTCTTGGGTCGTGAAACAATGAGTCATGTGACCATGTCAAGTTTAGCATGTAATCCCTATTGATTTGTATAAACTACTTTAGCAAACATTTCACAACCAATAAGCTATAATTAAATAAAATAATGCAATAAGTCAAATTAAATAAAAATAAACATAAACATAAAAATAAATTTTTGAGTGAATATGTAAAGTTAACAATATAATACAATATATAATATAATAAAATTCACAAATACATAAAACTCAATACTTCAATTAAGTCGATAAATTATTATAAGTCTCAAGAATCATTTTGCCCACTACCAAAAGCGCTTGTGGCTCAATGGATAGTGCAAATGCGAAGGTTTCGGGTTCGACCCCTACCGAGCGTAGGTATCAGCTAGGGGGTTTCTTGACTGCGCACATCCTCTTTACTCTCTCCTTGAACGAAACAAGTATGGTTTGTCTGCATCTTTCAGGAAAAAAAAACCCCACCCAGATCCTGCCTTTTGTGGGAAACTGAGAGTGTACTTTACCTTTACCTTTTTTAATCATTTTAGCCACTGAAGTTAAATCAAGATTTAATCTATCAACTAGAAATCGAGATTTTAGAAAATAATAATGATATTAAAATAAAAAGTGAAGTGAAGACTTGAGATTGGAATGTAAATCTCTTAATCAAGATTTTGGAGCGCACCTTTGGCAAGGCCTTGACTAAAAATATGTCCATTTTGACATATGCTTAAGTCAAACAAAAGATAAAAAATAAATCAAATAAAAAAACAACCATAATAATAAATAGAAAAAATGGAAACTATTAATCCAACTTATTGTCCATTAGCTGAAAATAAGCACACCTTTCAATTACTTTAAAAATAATCCCACCTATTGTACATGTGCACTGAAAATGTACCCCATCTAGATAATTCATCTTATATTTACATCTTATTTTAGTCATTAAAACACCTTAAAATTTCATTTCTTTTTAATCTTCATACTTCTTCAAACAAGATTCTAAGCTATTAAAACACCAATTTGGTTTTAAGTGTGTACACTTTTAACAACACACGCTAGGTGACATTAATCAGAAAATAATCAAAATGTGGATTTATTTTCAACTAATGGATAATAGGTTGGATAATTAATGTCACTTTTTCCTAATAAATGACAAATATATAACATATTATGTATAACGTGAACCTTAATCCTTGTCTTACTAGAATAATATTTCTATCGACTTGGAATTTGAGGAGGACCCATATTTGAGGTAGTAGATAATGGATATACTTATCTCCTTCATTAAATAATACATAGTGAATCGAATGAATGCATATTTGTAATTTAAGTGAAAAAGACTTTACATGTTTGTGAGATTTACTTTGAGCTATTATTAGGTACACATATATCATAATATGATATTTATGAAGTATTTTTCTTACTCCTTGATTAAGCGACTATGTGGCTCCCGTAATCAAGTGATCTTATGGGCATGTGATCAAATTATCAACTAGGGAACCGCATGATCATGAGTCATATTTACATGAGTATTTTGAGAGCGAATGTGAATCACATGTTCATATTATTGTAATCGCTTAAATAAAACATCTAGATTATTAATCCATTAGTCTATTGAACAAGTATATTTTTGTCGGAAATCTTTTAAAATTTAACTATCTTATTATTTAGGCATTAGATTATTTGTTAGAACTTCATATTGAATAAATTTTGTGATTATTTATAAATATGACACCTTAAAGCATTGTTTTAATTCTTTTCTTTTTTAACAGTAGATGATTAATTGTCAAAAAACCATAAAAACCAAAGTGTCACAATGATGAAAAGATACATCTGCATGCAACTCTTCTATGTATAAGTGCAATAATCTAATAAGTACTCATATGTTTCAAACAATAAACTTAAAATTTTGTTTGAAAATTATACAACAATAATGTGGGACTGTTCAATGCACTGATTCACACCACAACGAATACAAAATGCATACAAGATATTACCCTTATGACAGAAGTACAAGGCGTTCACTACAAGTAAAGAATTAGTTTTGTTCTAAAGGACACCAGGAATCATTTTAATTTAAAAAATTTAGAACAAGCATATAAGGGTATGATAAATGTCCTAGTCCATTGGCTATCAACAAGGATGCTAACCTCAAAGCGTCCAAGAAACTATTTTAAACCAAATCAGTGACAAGGAGGAACTACTCTTCTCTAAAACTTAATCTATTGTTGAAGTCATCTAAGAAGCAAGCCCACATGGCTATCTATTGAAAAGAAAAGCATGAATCCTCTTCTAGAAGCATTAAATTAGTAGTCGTTCTACAAATAAGGAAGAATAAGTCAATTTGATCAAGTTTTCCCTCTAAATGTGGAAACCCACATTTAATCTATCTATTTATTTTCTTTTTTTATTTTAGCAAAATGATTTCTAATTTGTTTACAAATTAGAGCAGAAACTACTAGGGCCTTTACAAGCTTTTTTATTCCTGTTGTTTGCCTTCATAAATAGGAGCATGTATAAATGAAAATTCGGACGTTTATGCAATTCAAAACTTTCTAGAGAATTAAAATCTATCAGTCTTTTTCAAACCCGACTCTTTTGGGACTGATATAAGATAATTTGTCCTTCGCTTGTTAATTGTGCAATTGGAAACCTTCAATTGAAACTGTGGTGATTTATTTGTATCAATGAAGAGCAAAGTGCTTAATATATCCTTTTATTTCAGCCTAAATTTATCCCTCCTAAAACTACCATTAAATCACCTTCCAAACACCCATAATCCATAAAGATTCATTCACAAATCATCACACAATTCCACCATCCTTATTCCTCTTTGCGTCAAAATCAAAACATCTCAAAAGTTCGATCTTTAATCAAACTTTTCCATCCACTTATGGATAAATTTTTAAATCCCATCCTCTATTAATCAACACAAAAGGCATCGATCTTCCCTTCCAACCCCCGTAATTTGCGTCAAATTGTAGCTCCTCAAAAAATCATCCCAAAAAAAATTCGATCTTCATATAATACCAAAAATAACAATCATTTTCCCAAGAACTTGCGTCAAAGACAAAACAAATAAAAAGTCTCAATCCTTGAATCTATTTCTTCAACAAACCATAAATCCTCACCCTTATAACCTTACCATATGATCCTACCTTAAAAGATCCACTCTTTACCTACAAAACACAATTTTCAAAACTCCCAATAACCCTACCTAGCGTTAACCCCCATTAAAACAAAAGACTTAAACTTTATCATACATAACCCATTGCTGATATGGCTATATTAGGGTAATCAAAGAAACGAGAGAAATTGAGGAAAAATATGTCTAAAGAACTAATACTACTTGTCTCGCTCAATGGAAACAATCACAAGATGGTCAATAAACAGAATGTCACAATTTTACATATCATGGGTTGTGGGAGGTTTTAGCAAATTTAGAAAATAGAAGACAAGTATGTGGTTAAAAGGAACATATCCAATCTGAATTATTGACATCATAAATTGGCGTCCCATGTATCTACCAAGACTTACTTTATGAAATATATATATAGGCAAGTGGCAAGGTTGTAAGACATCATGGAGAAGAAGCCAAGAATTCCATATTCTATATGGCATCATAAACCAAATGACCTTATAGTCAAAAATGAATATCTTGTTCAAGCAATAGACTAATATGGTCCCATATTGCATTCATATTCTTAATTAAAGAGCAGAAGTCATAAAATTACTGGAGATGCAAAAAACAAGCAGCAAAAGCAGAAGCCATAGCTGAAAACTGAAATAACTAGACAAACCTATGGCTACATTAATATAAAAGAATAACAGATAACAAGAATTTGTAAAAGTCCAGGAAGTCACTCTAACACTAGTCCAAATATGGCTAAGTAACATTTTCTGGGAGGATATTAAAAACTTTTACCTATTGAAATGTGTGCGGACCAAGGTATCATACAGAGGGCGCCACTGAATGGTGAGAGATAACTTCTTTCTGTACTTGTTTATAAATTTTAGAAGTAAATTTCCCCATCTACCCTAATCATGCCAAAGAAAGAAGTATCAGCCACAACTGAAGCAGTGCAAGCAAACAGGGATACTCATTAAAAAAGACAAGAATACCTGGGCGTAGAGTTTGTGACAAGATGCATGAAAAATGTCCAGTCCTAGTTTAACAAGAAGCTCTACATCCTCAAGGGACAACTCACTTTTGGCCTTTAGGAAACTGCAACATAATTTTCACATGTTTCAGATAATAATGGACAACAAAGTGCACTTGTTATTTAAGAAAGTTGTGGATGATGTTTGGTACCAACTACCAAGAGTGAATCGAAAACAACATCTTCTTTGTTATCAGTGACAAAGGTATCCTACCCCAAACCACACCTTAGGTGATGGCATTGGGGTAATGCAACAACGTTAGTTTGTCGGTTGGAAAAGTCAGATTATTTTTTCCCACAAGTAGCAGCTAATGCTAACATGGCATAAATATCGGAAAAGGTCAAGTCTGAAGAAATAATTTAGACGGTTATCACAAAATGATTGAAAATGTAATCCGAATTGGTTTCCACAAAATGAAAGAAGTAATTGTATTATAGACATACAGGTGAATTACAGAAATCCATTTGAGAGTAGCATAGACGGAATCAGGATCTCCAGGATGATATGAATTGTTAAGAGAAAGGACGACTCTTGAAAAGGCTTCCTTCTCTCGTATGGTTTCTTGGACGATTGGAGGTGGAAGCCATGAATTGTAGAGATGCATTTCTTAGTTCCGACTTTGTGATTCTCAGATTTGGAGATTTTGAGATTTGAAAAATGAGGAGTTTAATGGAGTAAAGTAATAAGGTTTATACTTGTATATAATAAAGAGAAGAGATGAGTTATGACTTGTTTTCTTCTTCCCATTCACAATTCCCATCTACCCACTTGGTCTTGCAGTCTTTTCTCTTGTTTTCTTCTTTGCCAAGAAATTCTAGTAGTAGTACTACTTTTCTACGTCTATTAAAGCCAATGAAAAACGTCATATATTATCAGGATTCAGGACGTCACTGGATCTCTTATGAACATAATAAAACTTTATAAGATTTTTAAGATAGACTTTAAAGATAAAAAAGTCACATTTTTTATTTGGCATATGAGGAACTTGAAAGAAGAAGATAAATATAAAAGTCTCAATGAAAATACTCATTTTTATCTAAGATATTTTTTTGGGGATTTTAATCATTTTTAATTTTATTTTCTATTTCTATTTCCTTTACATAAATAAAGACTTAGATATTTTTTAAAGATAAAGTTTGATTTCCTTCTTCAAATTCCACGTACAAACACTTCCCAAGTCACTGGTACTTATGAGTACTGAAAAAGCTACTACTATGATCAAAGATTCCTCGCAAAAGACTTACTCCAATTTCACCATTCTCTTCAACAATTTCACCAAATCAAAATGTAATTTTTATAAACCAAACTTTCTTACATCATATATGAAATACTGAAATTTTAATTTTAATAGAAAAAACTACATTTTTTCATTTAATCAAAATATAAATTAGATAAAATAACTTTTAATTAAGGATAAATTTAAACATCAATATCATTTAATCAAGGTATGTACTACGAACTATTATTTCAATAAACAATGTTTCTATATTTTAACTTATATTGGTATTCGATTGTTCAAATTATCAATTGATTATGATATGCTTTAGATGAAGGTTTTATTATTGACAATGTGATGCAAGAGTTTAATAATCAATAAATTGTGCTTCATTAGGATATTTTACATTAGGATATTTTACAAGTTGATGAAGTTCTTATAAACTTGAGCTTCAAATTTAATAATGTGCATTTATCCACAAAATCTTTTTGTTTATTCCTAATAATTTTTCTATATTTTAACTGATATCGATATTTGATTGATCAAATTATCAGTTGATTATGATTATGTTTGGAATTAAGTTTTTGTAATTGACAATGTGAGGCGAGAGAGATTAATGATCAACAAATTTTGCTACATGAGGATAATTTACAAGTTGATGGAGGTATTGTAAACCTTAGCTTCAATCGTAATAAATGTCGTTAAATATGCTAATTATTTTAATGCTAATTGTTGATATTTTTCTCGATTTGACGGACAATCCAACTCCATGACTTTAAGCACCATTTCTATAATTTAAACTGCCAATCTTATGGCTTATATTACCTATTCCATAGCATAAGTTTACTCTTGCAAACCCATATATTTGATGATGAGAGTTTATTACCATAAAAAAATGACATATTTGAATTAATATTAAATTTTATTTAAATTACAAATATTTAAGATAAAGCATCAATCGTGATCTTTAGAAGCTGATGATCAAATCCATAAAGTTGCAATGAAGCAGCTATTTTTATTTACATTGCAAAATCAAGAACAGACAACAATGTATTTTCTTTCTTACAGCTCATTCTACAATGATCAACCAGAATATGTTTAATGAGAGCTCAAAAGTTGTGCACGTGATTATCTTAAAATGCAACCATATTGCAAAGTGAGTCTATGATCCAGCACTAGCAGCATCAACTTCAAACTTCACATAACTTTACTTGTAACAAGTAACAAATAACAATTACTAAGAGTATGACCAGCTTAAAAACACATAAAATCGCAACTTACCAAGTAATATTAAGAATATGACTAAGATTTACGATTCCAACCACTTCAACACAATTATTGTAACAGACTCAAAATTCTTAATATTAATCTTCCTATTAATTATTCTGAATTTTCAAATCAAATCTCTAACCCTTTGATTATCCATTTCAAACCATCTTTAATTCCTAAATCTTTTCCGATTTTGTAATTTCTTTCAAATATTAAACTTTAAAATAGTATTTTGTTTAAAATCTTTTTATAAGCACTAAAATATTATTTTATTATTTTATAGTACGAAAAGTAAGTTTTTATTATTATATTCACGATTTTGTAAAATGTTACTTTTTAACTTTCTTCCTTAAATTAACATTACTACTTATTATTTAACCTTATAATTTTGATATAATTATTTTATACATAAAAATGAGTCATATTTTTATTATTAACATTAAGTATAGTTTAAGCAAAATTTTAAATAAACTACATATTTTCATGATCAAATTTACCCATTATTTTAAAGTATATTCACTTGTACATATTAGAACAAAATTTTGATGAACCAAAATCCTTTCTATGGTAACCCATGATGATGTTCATTACTTACACAAGCTATCACCATTTCCTTACACAAGCTAACCTTCTTCTACACTCCAAACTCTTACACATTCACTTACACACTCCAACTCTTACACATTCACTTACACACTCCAACTCTTACACATTCACTTACACACTCTAAATCACTTACACAAGTTAACCTTCTTCTATACTCCTAACACTCTTTTTCATACAATCTAATAAACTACAAAGTTGCCCAAACCCATTATAAATACCCCCCTAGCCATGAGATCACTTACACCACCATCATCAAATCTTTTTAACATTCTTTCTTATATTTTCACTTCATTAAAATCTTACTACATTAATACCTTTATTAATTGAAGAAATTAAAGAACATGGAGCTTAGAACACTCTTTACTTAGCTTAAATCATCATCATTATTTTGGGAGTTGGTATTAATTATCTTTGGAGCATTATTATCTATCTTGGAGGATCTTATTTCTTATTATTTTCTAATTAGTAATTAGTACTAATCCTTGGTGTTAGTATGGTATAACTTCTTACCCTACTCTTTTTGTAGAATTTTACATTATATTTACTTTATAATATGCAAAGTATGAAATATGTTGATATATTTTAGTGGAAGTTAGTTTAATGAAATTATGATCAAGATTATATTAAGTATGTGTATGCTAAAAGTATATTTAATATGTTAATCTAATAGTCTTTGAACAAGTTTAGGAAGTTGAGTGCAAAATTATATTCTAGTGATATTAAGCATGATTCATGTTATAAACTAGTACTAGTATATTTATGAGTTATGTGTTACATTAGAAATGTTATTATATTTAAGAATGTATTTTATGTTAGAATTTTGTATTAATATGTTTATGTTAGCCTTCAAACTAGTTTATAAGGTAGTAAGTTATTTTATGAACGTATTTTACTAAGTATGATTATATTAAGAATATTGTTATTATACTTTATTATGAGATTTAAGTTTATCCTTAAAGTTATAGTAAATTTCTAAGTTATTGTGTAAAGTTTTTATTTTTTATTTGTTTTTTTTAGTGGTTATGTTAATTATTTAAATCTTGAATTTACTATAATAAATTAAATGAAGTTGTTTTATTAGTGAAAAAAAGGCCCCGAAATACTCATAGGCCATTCGACCATTATCATATTAAAAGAAAAAGAGTTTGATTTATTCTTTTTTATATTATTATAAGCTATTTTGTGATAATATTAAAATAAAATCTTAAAAGTCATTTTTGAGAAAGCTTTATAAGTTATTAAATATTGAAGTGATTTTCTTGAATATATGAGATTTCATAATTAAAAAAAAATAATAATAATAACTTTTGTGACATTTAATTATTTAGTACAAAATAATATTTTATCTGCTAACTATTTGACCAAAATTTATATAAAAAGATGTAAAAGTATTTTTAGTAAACTTGTTTTTAACTATGTGTGAAATATTGATTTTTTGTGAAATTATAAGTTTTATTTGTTTTATAACTAGAATGTTGATTTTCGCGAATCTAATAAGTTTACTTGTTTTTCCAAACTTGAAATAATTATTTTTTGGTAAACTTGTTGAATTTTGAAAACTTATCCAAAGGTTGCAGTTTAACTTGAATTTTAATTAGAATGTTTGATTTTGTGAGGAGAATAAAGTTTTATTTATTTTAAAGTTGGAAATTTTGATTTTGGGAACTTATTTCAAGAGAAATAGATTTTAGTAGCTACTTGTGGAAAATACTAATTTGGAGACTATTATTAAAATATTAAGTTATTAGTGTGAATTTAGTGAACTATTAAAATAAAGTTATAAATAAAATTTAATGTGTAAAAATTAAGTAATGAACATATAAAGACGTAAAGGTGAATTAAACGTTATGATTAAGAATTATATTAAATAAATGAAGTTACCACTTAGGTTGGTCAAATTCAAATTCAAAGTCAACTTGGAGTAATAAAAATGTGATGTACTTGTGTGAAATGTATTGATTGAATGACCCTGATAGTAAGGTATGTCGAACCATGGACCGGCATGTAAAATCCCGGCGTCCGTGTTGGCCGGCACGTAAAATGCGGTGTAAGACAGGGGGTTCGCTACCTATCCTGTAGAGCTCGAGCATAAATATTGTATTGGAGGGGTGACGACTCCCACCACAGTTAGGGTTTAGGACTACGGTTCTCACCTAACCAGACCCTTACATATATCAGGTGTCATATTGATGTGCTTGTTGATCAGTGATAAACTTGATTAGTGTTGATGCTATGATGCATGGTACGGTTATGAGTATTAACCAAATGAACTTACTCAAGTGTTAAGATTACCGAATTGTATAAGTGGCAGTAACGTACTTCTGTCAGAATCGAGAATGGTATCTTAATGACTTAAAAGTATGTAACAGAAAACGAACATGGTAAAAAGTATACGATGGTGTCAATTAAGTATAAGTTCGTACTTAAATTTTTATTTTGTAAATGTAGCGTATAGTTTCCGTATTTTGAGTTGGATAGGAAGTTATGCTCGGCGTTAAGCGCTGACCGATTCAATCGGCTGTCATCCGTATCATGGATGGTAGCATTTTGCAGGAATTAGTTCAGGTTCCGATTCAGGCCGCAGCAATTACTATTTATCGAGAACTTAGCTGCTTTTTGTATCTTTATTGATGACTTGATGATGATGTATTTTTTTTTAGCAAACAATATTTCTTATCAGAGGTAATAATATTTTACTTTTGTTTTAAACAGTTTTAGTTTTATGATTTAAAGTTTTTAACAATTCGGCATTTTGAGACTTCCGCAATATTTTTTTTGTATTAAACATTATTACTAAATGCTAATTATGTATCGAGATTGGCGCACTTGTTACAATTATATATACCAAATAGTGTTTTGTGCCAAGTTTCGTGCAAAACAAACCAAATTTGAGCTACTTTATGCGCGAAAGTGCCATAATAGCTTAAAAACCCATAAAATCGCAGCTTACCAAGTAATATTAAGAATATGACTATGATTTACAATTCTAACCAGTTCAACACAATAATATATACCAAATAGTGTTGTGTGCCAAGTTTCATGCAAAACAAACCAAGTTTTGAGCTACTTTATGCGCGAAAGTGTCAAAATAGCTTAAAAACCAATAAAATCGCAACTTACCAAGTAATATTAAGAATATAACTACTACTTACAATTCTAACCACTTGAACACAATAATATATGCCAAATAGTGTTGTGTGCTAATTTTTGTGCAAAACAAACGAAGTTTGAGCTACTTTATGCGCGAAAGTGCCAAAATAGCTTAAAAACCCATAAAATCGCAACTTACCAAGTAATATTAAGAATATTACTAGGATTTACAATTCTAACTAGTTCAACACAATAATATACACCAAATAATGTTGTGTGCCAAGTTTCGTGCAAAACAAACCAAGTTTTGAGCTACTTTATGCGCGAAAATGCAAAAATAGCTTAAAAACCAATAAAATCGCAACTTACCAAGTAATATTAAGAATATGAATATGATTTACAATTCTAACTAGTTCAACACAATAATATATACCAAATAATGTTGTGTACCATGTTTCGTGCAAAACAAACCAAGCTTGAGCTACTTTATTCGCGAAAGTGCCAAAATAGCTTAATAACCCATAAAATTGAAACTTACCAAGTAATATTAAGAATATGACTAAGATTTACAATTCTAACCACTTCAACACAATAATATATTCCAAATAGTGTTGTGTGCCAAGTTTTGTGCAAAACAAACCAAGTTCGAGTTACTTTATGCGCGAAAGTTCCAAAATAGCTTAAAACCCCATAAAATCACAACTTACCAAGTGATATTAAGAATATGACTATGATGTACAATTCTCACCACCTCAACACAATAATATATACCAAATAGTGTTGTGTGCCAAGTTTCGTGCAAAACAAACTAAGTTTGAGATACTTTATGCGCGAAAGTGCCAAAAAAGATTAAGAACCCATAAAATCGCAACTTAACACGTAATTTCTAGCATATGACTATAACTTACAATTCTAACCACTTTAACACAATAATATATACCAAGTAGTGTTGTGTGCCAAGTTTCTTGCTAAACAAACCAAGTTTTAGCTACTTTATGCGCGAAAGTGCCAAAAAAAACACTTTAAAACCCATAAAATCGCAACTTACCAAGTAATATTAAGAATATGATTATGGTTTACAATTCTAAACACTTAAAATTCCATAAAATCGAATAGTGTTGTGTACCTTTACTGCTGCCCATTTCGGAAATGTGGCTCTGGATATAGATCCTATTTCTCCACGCAATTTCTTTGTTGTGCTGAAACGAATGGGAAAAGTATAACTATTTATATATCAATGCATGTAATAATATTAATGTAATATTATATATATATATATATATATATATATATATATATATATATATATATATATATATATATATATATATATATATATATATATATATATATATATATATATATATATATATATATATATATATATATATATATATATATATATATAACACTTAAAGAAAATTGGTAAAATTTATAAAATTACGTATGCATTAAACAAGGCTTTGAATTTTGTGTTGCGAGGCGGGCTTTGAGGTTTTTGTAATGAGTCGAAGACGTGCACAGTGTTCGTTAAAGGACATATGACCAAAAGTATCCAATGCAAACTACAAACGCAAATTTAAAATCAATAAATTAGAGATTATGTGAACTGAAAAATCAAAAGATAAGTTGAATTTCAAAAATAAAACTTACTCTTCAACATATGGAGCTAGAATGAACGTGTGTTTAGATGTAAGGGAATTATTCAAAGCAGTCTCAATGTATGCTTTGACGTCATCTGGATCATTTACGCTTTTAGTACCCGAAATCGACTCAGGACAAAACCATCCAATTTTATTGGAGGTTCGCGAGAATTTAGCTCCTCGTAAGCCGCATTAAACTCACGAATAAGAAAACTTTGTCAGTAATTCGATTATTAAAACAATTAAACAATAATGCCTAAATTGTAAGATAATGAACATCACCTCATGTAGACATGGATAAGAGCTACATTCAACATTTCTCCTCTCAAAAATTGCCCAATTTCACTAGGACTAATAATTACAAATGGGCTCTCAACAAAGCAGAATTATTCTTCTGCAGGGTTAGAACGATTGGGTCCTCCTCACTTATTAATCAATAGAATTCAAATGTCATATATTAGTTTAACGATTGAATCAAAAGAAGTAAATTCAAATCAAAAGTTATAATACAATATGGAATACTTACAACTTCAATGGGAGTTGTTCTTTTGGCAACAAAAGCCTCCCATTCCTTCTTTGATATGTGACCTCATATTTCGTAGGGCATACGAAGGTGCTTGCTCTCCACCTTCGTTTCCCGTTTTGACCTTTTTGGTTGTACGGGCATATTTCTTCGTGATCCAGCCAGTTACTAGCTTAGATTTGAAATCTCTGAATCTTTCAGCAACGGCTAAAAGAAAAACATTCTTCTTCTCCTCATCACTCTCGATGTGTGCCAAAAAAGCTTAAAAAACCTTAAAATCGCAACTTACCAAGTAACTTTAAGAATATGACTATGATTTACAATTCTAACCACTTCAACACAATAATATATACCAAAATAGTGATGTGTGCCAAGTTTCATGTAAAACAAACCAAGTTTAAGCTACTTTATGCGCGAAAGTGCCAAAAAAGCTTAATAAAACCTTAAAATCGCAACTTACCAAGTAACATTAAGAATATGACTATGATTTACAATTCTAACCACTTCAACACAATAATATATACCAAATCGTGTTGTGTGCCAAGTTTCATGCAAAACAAACCAAGTTTGAGCTACTTTATGCGAGAAAGTGCCAAAAAAGCTTAAAAAGCCTTAAAATTCATACCTTGTGAATCACTTAATTCAAATGTATTCATTTCCATGTGATCTACACGCATATAACCAACATCTACATCATCTTGATCCACTGATTTTGGATTGATAAAGGGCGGGGAGTCTTTAAAAGCTTCATATTCTTCCTCATCCTCAACATCACCTATACCAAGGATACTTCTTTTTCCCGGTACAACAATAGACCATTTTTTATCAGACGAGTCTACAATGTAGAATACTTGCTTGGTGTGTGTGGCTAGTATGAATGGCTCTTCACTATCACGCAAACGAGCTAAGTCTACAAGAATGAATCCACAAGGGTCGTCATTTTTTATGCATCGTCGATTATTATCTACCCACTTACATTTGAAAAGACCAATAGTGAAAGTAGAGTAGTCAAGCTCCTATATTTCATGTAGCCGCCCGTACTATACCAATTTAGCATCAACCGACGCTTGATCTTTGGCACTCGCGTAAAATGTAGATGACGCCAAAATAGAAACCCCACTATTCTGTAAATAAGATGACTTCTTATCTTGACCCTCAGTTCAAAATGTGAAGCCATTGACATCGTAACCCTCATATTTGTTGACATCATCACGAGGATCAAAAGCTAACCACTTAATAATTTCAGATACACCCTTGAGTTCTTCACTTATTACTCGATTATGAAACCAATCAATAAACGTCTTGTTATGCAACTGCATCAATCCCCTATCCCCTTTACGAGAATATTTTGCGCGCAATATATCTAAATGCTCACTCAAAAAAGGATGGACTTCAGGAATATGATGCAACACATACAAGTGTGCTTGTAGAAGGCTGTCTTGAGAAGGTGTGACCGATTTGGAACCAATTGTTCCTTTTCCCTCAAGCCTTCCTTAATTTCGAGAGGTGGGAAGTCCAATAGGCTTTGCCATGGCCAAATACTCGGCTATAAAGTTACTAATCTCATCGCTCACAGTGCCTTGAATCATACTCCCCTCGGGTTGTGCTGGATTCCTCACCTTGTTTTGTAAAACACCCATGTGTATTTCAAAAGATAACACCACCTTAAAAAACCTTGACCCAAAAGCTTGATCTCACGAATGAGATGGAAAATAAGATGAACCATTATGTCAAAGAAAGAATGTGGAAAATACATCTCAAACTTGCATAAAGTTACAATCATGTTGACTTGAAGAGCATCAAGTTTAAAGGGATCAAGAACTTTACTACAAATTGTGTTGAAGAACGAACATAGCTCGGTAATAGCATATCTCACATGTTTTGGTAGTATTCCACGGATTGCGATTGGTAAGAACAGTTGCATCATTACATGGCAATCGTGAGATTTCATGCTTCCCAACTTCAACTCACCATTTAGGGTCACAAATATCTTCATGTTGGATGAGTACCCAGACAAAACCTTAATGCCATACAAAGACTCACAAAATGCCCGCTTCTCTGCTTTGGACAATGTGTAGCAAGCTGGAGGCAAATAAACTTTGTCATTACTCATCTTCTTCTTACCGCCCTTTCCCTTGTTACTGCCACCAACTTCATCAGCTCTATTTCTTTTCTTACTCACCTTAACATGTGCCCACAACTCCAGACGAAGACCTTTACATTCAAACCAATCTCGCACGACCTTAACATCCTTTGTCTTACCCGGAATGTTCATGAGAGTCCCGAGTATGGCATCGCATACATTTTTCCCTATATGCATAACGTCAAGACAATGCCTAACCTGTAAATCTCTCCAATATGGAAGCTTCCAAAAGATTGATTCTTTTTTCCATAATCGGTCCTTACCCCCTTGCACTTGCTCTGCTTTACCAAATACAGTCTCAACTCCCTTAACCTGTTCATAAACCTCATAACCGGTCAACGGTCGATGAGCTACATGGTCCTCAACATCCCCGTTGAACATCTTCTTCTTCTTACGATATTGGTGATCTCGTGGGAGGAACTTTTGATGGTGCATGAATACGTGTTTGCACTTAGGAATCCACGTGGATTCCATGTCATCGATACATATTGGGCATGCTTTCTTCCCTTTGTTCTTATACCCCGATAAGTTGTCATATGCCGGAAAATCATTAATAGTGCATAAAAGCATTGCACGCAAGGTGAACTCCTCATTAGCATATGCATCAAACACGGAAATGCCTTCATCCCACATCTTTCTCAAATCCTCAACGAGAGGTGCAAGATATACATCTATTTCATTGCCAGGTTGTTTAGGACCCGAGATAAGAAGCGAAAGCATAATGTACTTACGCTTCATACACAACCAAGGTGGCAAATTATAGATCACTAACAGTACCGGCCAAGTACTATGTTGAGAAGTAAGATTGCTGAATGGGTTCATTCCATCCGTACACATTCCGAGCCTTAAATTATGAACCGCATCCCCAAAAGTCTTATGCAACCTATCAATACTCTTCCACTCCGGAGAATCAGATGGATGTGTGAGCAAGTGACCTTTCTTCACCATATCTACACGCCACCTCAAATTTAACGCATCTTTCTTTATAGAAAACAAGCGCTTGAATCTAGGTATTATTGGAAGATACCATAATACCTTAGCCGGGGGCCCTTTAGCATCCCGAGCCCCTTTACGCTTGTAGTAAGATAACCCACACCTAGGACACTCTTCTAAGTTCTCGTTTTCATTCCGATACAATACACAATCATGCGGACATGCATGAATCTTCTGGTACTCTAAACCGAAAGGACACATGAGCTTTTTGGCATAATGTGTCGACTTTGGAAGTTCATTTTTCTTCAGGAAGCATCTCACCTAACGCTTCTAATAACATTGTGAAACTAGCATCACTCCAATTAAACTTTGACTTAATGTTGAAAATTGTCAACACGGTTGTTAGTTTGGTGAACTTTGTACATCCAAGGTAGAAAGGCTTTTGAGAAGCCTCTGTGAACAAGTCAAAAACACGAGGACGTTTTCCTAACTCATCCTCAACTCCTTCCATCATCTCATCAACACGATCCACATCCCCATCGACATTTTCTTCATCTGTCTCATACCCATCAACATGATCTGCTACATCCTCATTGACATCGGCCACATTATTGACGTCCTCAATAAAACTCCCTCCTTACCATGCCAAACCCAAACATGATATTGAGGCCTAAACCCACGTCAAAGTATGTGCTCCCTAAGGATCTCAACACTATCTACCTTTGATACATCGCCACAAGTGACACATGGGCAATAAAAACCAACTCCCCCCATCCTAACTTGCTGTTCAACCGCAATACTACAAAATTCTAATACGCCATCAATAAATTCTGACGATTCAATGCTTCCATACATGCACGAACGATCTTTTGTCATCCTAATTAGTGTGATTAATTAATTCAAAACAAAATTAATACACAACTTTTAGCATATATAATTAACCCAAATTAACCCTATTTAACCCTATATAACCAAAAACATATTTTAATGACAAAACATATATAACCAAAAAAAAAGCCATTTTCTTTAATCAAATACATATAAATCAAAATAATAAGAAACTAATAATATACAACTACAAACATAAGTAAATTATTCACATTCAAATATAAAATACATACCTTAGTAATGAGATATGATAATTTTGTTTCTACAATAAGATTATGTAACCTACAATGAAAAAAAAATCAAAATTAGTATAAAAAGACGAAATCCTTATTAAAAAACAATGAAGCTATTCTTGAAGAACATAAACAAAGATTGAAAAATTTATACCTTGAAGAAGAACAAGACTAGCCCTAATTTCGTGGCTTTTGAAGGAAAAGCAACAATGGTGGGTTGAAGAACTTAAACAAAGATGGAGAAGGAAATTTGTGCAATGGGTGGTTATTGAAGCAACAAATTTCAACAACACAGTAACAATAGAGCCGTGGGATCGGAAGATGATGAACGAAATGAAGAGAAAACACAGTAGAGTCGTGGGTTTTTGAAGAACTTGAAGAGATTTTTCGTGGGTTTTTGAAGAAATTTTCTGAAATTGAAGAGCTTGAAGAAGAAGACAGTCGTCGTCGTGGGTTTAAGGAATACAACAGTTACTTGAGTATTTTAAGCAATTGACCGTTGAAACGCGGGTTTTAAATTTTTTGGACTGACTATTTGCTGCGGGCTAGCAAAAACCGCAGCATATAAGGGCTTATATGCTTCGGGCTTATTAAAACCGCAGCATATAAGTGCTTATGTGCTGCGGGCAACAGGTGAACCGCAGCATTTGTATTATATATTTTTTTTTCTATTTAATGCTTCTTCTAAGGAAAACCGCAGCAAGTGACACGCAGCAGATACGTTTTTTTCCACTAGTGGGTGACCTCTGAAAATTTTTCCTAGGTGCGCACGAGTGAGGCCAAAGTGCACTTGGAAGACTTATGTTGGTTTATGGGGTCAGTCTACAGTCTCTAGCGGTTCGAGGGGTCGGGGTGTTACAGTAGGATGTCAAAGTGTAGGCAGGAGGTCTACTGTTCCTAAGTTGATAGTCTGACAGTTCGTGTTGATGAGTAGAGACAATGCATTGTTCCTAGGATTCAAGTCTGGAAGTTCAGCGTCAACAGAAATATTCTGAATAAAGTAATTTTTGGTTTTTCTAGTTGATTGTATGGGTAAGATTAATTAGTAGCATAATTATGTTAAAAAGTTAATTGGCAAAAGGATTTTAATTATATTTAAGTAACCGTCACACTATCTAAATTTCTCCACTTAATAAGACATGATTTATTAGGTTTTTGTGTTGAAAAATTCAAATTGCCTTATTTAGAACAAGGAAACCGTAGCTTTTAGTTATGAAAAAATATTTACCCATTCCTCATTTATTTTAGGATCTAGAAGTGAAGTGCGTAGTTATTTTTTTGAAAAAGCTATGTGACTTATTCCTTTATAAAAGGATTTGCTTTAACCGTTTATTAATTTTGTGTATCAAAATTTTCATAGCTCCTTATTGCCAATTAACTTAGAAATATTTCTTGTGCAACTCAATTAATTTTTATCCTTAAGTTTTGGCCTTTATAAAAGGGTTTTTGAGAGAATTCTTGTAACTAGACTTTGGGAAGTCTAGGGGTGATAGAGAGCTTCATAGAGGAAGCTTGAGCTTCGTAGGAAAGCGTGAAAGAATTGAGTTTAGAGAGAACCTCAAGGTGGCCTAGTTGTGATTGTTTTATGTAATTGTAACTAATTGTCTAAAATATAGTGAAATGTTTTGAAATCTCGGGAGCTCGTGGTTTTTCCTTCTATTTAGTCCTAGAAGGTTTCCATGTAAAAATTTGTTTGTCTCTTTGAAAGTTTGCGTTTAATTCTGTAAAACATGGCAAAAACGCTTAAAAATTAATCAAACAACAACTCTAATAATGAAATTATTCCAAAACTTATAACCGAATATGAAAAAGAAAATTTTCAAAAAATGAAAATGAACGCTCTTTCCATTAAGTGGTCTTAGACCAAATGAACATAACCGAGTCATGGGTTGCAAAGATTTAGGATCTGCTAAAATTTACCCATGAGGGTATTAGTGAAGTAAAATATTCAAAGATAGATTTACTAATGTCTAAATATGAACGATTTGTTATGAAACCTAGAGAAAGCATCCAAGAGATGTTTACTAGGTTCACCAATATTACTAATGAACTTGTCTATCTTGGAAAAAATATTCTTACTGATGAACAAGTTAGGAAAATACTACGTAGTCTCCCTCAAGATGAACGCTGAAGAGCCAAAGTCATAGCCATCCAAAAATCAAAAGATTTCACAAAATTCAATTTGGAAGAGCTGGTTGGTTCCCTTATGACTCACGAACTACATCTGGGAACAATGGACAGTTCCAGGAACAAAGGATTGCTCTGGCAATGAATGAACATGAAGAGTCAGAATATGATGAAGAGGAGGCTGCTATGTTCGGTGCGAAGGTTTAAGAAATTCTTCAGGAATAGCAAATATGCAAATCAAAGAAACGATAGAGAAAAGAAACCATCAAACACCAAGTCCGACTATGGATGCCATTGGTGTGAAAGTACTGACCACTTCATCAAAGATTGTCCAACATGGAAAATTGAGAAAGGCAAGGGAAAGGAAAGGGAAATAGGAAGACAACCCTATGAAAGGAACTCCTAGAAAAACTGACTTTCGCAAAGCTATGATTGCTGCGTGGGGAGAATCCGAAAGTGAAGAAGAGACAGAGAACCCCGTAGAAGAAACTGGTAATTTGTGTCTCATGGCTTCACACGATAACAAGACTATGAAGTGTAAAGGAAAAGAGGTAATGTCTTCTAGTTCATATCCTAAACACTTAAGAGTCTAGATAAAAATAAATTAATTAAGTTACTGGTGGAGACACAGGAAAAATTAGAAGAAAATATTACTAAGTTTTCCAAATTGAGAAAGACCTTAAAATTAGTAAAGACCATGTTTCTTATCTAAATTCTTTTAGATCCGATAAAAATAAATTCTTTAATCTGTTAGATCTAAACATCACTTTAAAGGAAACATTGGAAAGGGTAAAGCAAGAGAATATTATTCTTAATGTTGAGTTAACTCAATATAAATTACTAGGCTTAAACAAGGATTTAAATGATATATCTATTCATGATTTCAGTACTAATTTTCATAAGTTAAAAGTTGATTTAGAATCCAGTAAAGCCCAAAATGAAAAACTGAAACTTGAATTAAATTCAAGCGGAAAAGGGAAAATCAATGAAGTACCTAAATGGATTCTAGATGCTAGAACAAAAAGTACTGAAGGCCTAGGTTACAAAAAGAATAAAGAGAAGAATAAGGTCTATGTCGATTTACCCAGTAGTAAAGTTTGTACCTTTTGTCGAAACATTAGAAACTTAAAATATCAATGTGCCAAAAGGGAACGACATGTTAATTCCAACAAAAATTATGTTGAGCGCATCTAAATTAAGAAATTTGATTCATGTGTGATCGAAAAGGAACCCAAGGAAGGCTGGGTTCGTGATTCTAACAACTAATATATTTTGCATGTTTTAGTGAGGGGGAACAACTCATGGTATCTCAACAGTGGGTGTTCCCAGCACATGACAGGTGATAAATCAAAATTTCTTTCACAAGAAACCTATGATGGAGGAACCATGACTTTCGGTGACAACATGAAAGACGAAATCATAGCCAAAGTAAAAGCCGGAAGGTCAAGTTCTCATAAATTGTTAATGTATTTTTGGTTGAGAATTTAAAGCATAATTTACTAAGTATTTCACAGTTCTGTGACAAAGGTAACTCTAACTCATAAGGGGAACACTTATATAGTGGACATCAACATTGTTCCCAAATCAAATCTGACTTGTCTCAGTGTCATAGAAGAAGACCCTCTTCTTTGGCACAAATGTCTTGGTCATGCATGCTTTTCATTGATTAATACTTTATGATCAAAAGACTTAGTGAGAGGTTTGTCGTCCCTTAAATATCAAAAAGAAGAAATTTGTGATCCTTGTGCCAAAGGAAAACATGTGAGCTCGTCCTTTAGACCTAAGAATGTAGTGTGTAACATCCCGAAAAAACTCGGATCGATTCGAAAGAGAATTTGATCCTTTTTAATAAAATTGGTGTAACACCCCTGAATTTCCGACCCCTTAAACGAAACCAGAAATCGTGAAGGAAGGGAGGTAATTCGGGTGTTACATAAAAGAAAAGGGAGAATAATTATGATAATGCTAAAGATTAATTAAAAAGGTGAGTAAGTGGAAATTTCGGCAGCATCTTTGCTGAAAACTGAGGATGTAACAAGGATATATAAATGGATAACATAACTAAAATAATCTAAGGCCTTTAATGCCTTCAAGAATACGTCACGACAGAAAGAATCATCGTCGGCTTCTCAAATCATCAACTCTAACGAGGATCGTGGTTCCAGTGTTAACGCATCAATCTAACGGATACTAAAGGAGTATTCTCACTACTGTACATCCAAAAACTACGCAGCGGAACTATGGATCATACAAGGAGTCACATGGTTCCATACAAAAGATATTATACAATCCCAAAAGAAAAATGTACAAGTAATATAGAAGCTACAAGCATTAGACAATTTGTACACAATTGTAATGACCGTACTCCGCTCTTTCCCCCAATGCAAAGCAAAAGAAGCTCCTACACCTGTCATGTCAAGCTATGATCCTCTTGCTGCTCAACATAATGACCATAGTCAGATGTGTCATAGCAGAAACATCATAGAGAGTCATGAGCAAACAACAACAAACACATACACGTCAGTAATTAATGAACTTGTAACAATTGAAGTCATTGAACAAAACTAAAGAAAACGATATAGTATGGCAATAACGAGTCTACTCATCTATCTAAACACCTCTATTTACTCATAATTTCTCTTTCAAACTAATATTCTCTCGAGTATATTCAAAGGTAGTGGATCCTTTCTCTATTCATGGCATAGTGACACGGCCAAGGGTATTATCGGCCATCCGGCGCCCATGGCAAAGTATGAGCTCATGCCCCTTCCAGCTGACCCTCTCGGGTCCTACCTTCGGGAAAAACTAACACACTGGGGTACTAAACCAGTGAATAGGCCACCATATTAGGGTTTGCAAGGCCCACATGGTAACACCTCGGTCAAGGGGCGGTATCGGCCATCCGGCGCCCAGTGACCCAAGCATGCTCATACCCCCTTACGGTGGTCCCGTCGGACCTCATATAGGGGACTACTAAATCAACCAGACATAATCTAGTTGTGTCACGCCAACTAATCATAAATCAAGGCTCAATAAGTAGGAAATCACTTCAATACCACACACAACCATGGTGCGTTCTCTACTATTTAGAAATCTGTTCTCATAGTCTCCTAAGGCTTTTATTCTACTTGCCTATATCACTATTATGACTATTCACTAGCATGGTTTACTTTCTGGCAATTTATAAATCTAATGCAATGCATATAATCATTTAATATTGATAATACTTTGAAACGATGAATATAAAAATTAATTACTGCGTGTACGTACCTGCAAGCGTCACTGCACAATCACAAGTTACAAAAATCACCCAACTAAGGGTCTACTTTCCTCTTATAAACTGGGAACCTATTCAAGTTAGGAATAGAACTTATAAGTTCTCTTAACTACTTTGTCATACAACCTAAATGCCCAAGTAAACACTATCATCCGCTTGAGCTAAGTTTCCAATTTCTTTAACACACACATCTCATTCAACGCCCATCATAATCATTGACTCAACAACAACATAAGTCTTTCCATCAATTTAAGAATAAAAGGATTATGTAAATCGTTTCTTTACATCAACCATATTTGAGTAATATTGATTCACGTTACCAAAAAAAATAACAAATCACACTTGAATCTTACGATGTTAATATAGTGCTAATATGATGATAATGACAAATCTTAAAGTTATCACATCGCAATATCATTTATTACATTCTCAAAGGTTAGAAAGAACTATAATCAAACATCGTAACAAGTAACTTTAGCAACCATCAATGATAAGTTGACACTATACTCATGATGTAGCTATAATAACAACGTAACAAAATTACTTGTGATTAACAACAATCAAACAACACTAATTAACAACTATTACTCCCAATTATGAACCAAGACCACTTCCATAGTCAACTACAAGCATACCATTACCAACTATCACTTATCACAACAATAGATAACCAAACTAAGCCTTAAAAATATTTTTAAAATTTTCCAATCAACCATCTCACTACCAAATGTAGCAAACACACACACCATAAGTAATTTCATCTCCAAATCGAGCCCTAGACATGATAAAGATGACATTTTTAACCAATACTCATTTCAACTATTCAAAGTAGTAATTCAATAATCAAATAAACATCAATTTATCAAAGAAATACTTAGAAATCAAAGAACAAATGGCTCAGAATTATAGAGTTAGAGAAGGGGAGCGAAAGCAAGGGACTTGTGATGGTGGTTTATATGGCTGGGGTGTGTACAGAGGCGGCACAACCCTTGTGGTGGTGCTGCTGGCGTGTGCGGGTAGGAGAAGTTCAGGGCTGCTGCTCGTGGGAGGGGAAACGGGTTGGTGCTGCCGGCTGTGGCTCGTGGAGGGAGGCGCGCCTGTTGTTGCTGCTCATGGAGGCTGCTGCTCACAGGGAGGGAGGAGGGAGTGAGAGAAAGAGAGAAGAGAAGAGAGGGGATGGGAGTGACGGCTTCTTAAGCATTTAGGGTTTTCACGGGTTTTTATACTTGTTATTATTATTATTATTATTATTATTATTATTATTATTATTATTATTATTATTATTATTATGTTTATTATTATTATTATTATTATTATTATTATTATTATTATTATTATTATTATTATTATTATGTTTATTTATTATTTGGTTTATTTATTTATTTATTTTTATCTCGATTCATTTTCTTGCGAGACCCAACTAAGAGACTCACCTTCGTGGGCTCACACATTTTAATAAAATAATCATTTTGGTTCGAACCTCTTTATTTAAGAAATCGTAACTATATTTTTAATATATATATATATATATATATATATATATATATATATATATATATATATATATATATATATATATATATATATATATATATATATATATATATATATATATATATATATATATATATATATATATATATATATATATATATATATATATATATAAGTTAACATTTAAATTCATGTATGCAAGAAATTTATTAAATTAATTCAGAAATAATTAAATATAATTGTAAAATCTTTAAAAACTATTAAAATATTAAATAATTACGTCATGAAAATCTCGGGGTGTTACAATATTGGGTAGTACCTGAGTTAAACCAAGATGTCATAAAGGCATGATAAAACGGATTTTTAAAATAAAACTTGCGGATCGAGTTCTACTAGAGTTATTATAAACTACTTAGTGATATGAAAGTCTAATTATTACATCTCGAGAGCGAAGTCACCTCTTAAACATAAATCCATTCTTAAAGTTAAATAAAAGTTCATATTAAAATTCTCCATACTATATCTGTTTCATTCTTCCAAGTGAAAATCCTCATTTCCCAACCTACAACTTAACTCACTGCTAGTTATTAACTTCGAAAAGGGAAACAATATCATCACAAGATCGTTAAGATATATTAAAGGTACACGTCAGCAAAACATCTCTTGTAACACTAACATCAAATCACAAAACAAAATAATATCCTACCATACGTCGGTTGCAATTTCTGATTTTCTTTTAATAAATTTCTTTTAATAGATTAGGTTAACACTGTCAAACTGAAATTCCGACTTCACTGTTGCGTCTGGAAGGCGTCAAAACCCCCATGTACTAATTTTCATTATTTATAATGTACTCTAAGTATTTTTTTAACCTATTTTCAGTCAAAAGTGCCCCCAAAAAACCTTTTTTTCACCATCTTTCTAATCCTACGGGATTTGTTAAATTTCATCTAAAAAATAAATTTCAATGCTTTATTTATTAATAAATTTAAATGACCAAAATTTACATAATTCTCATGACCATCCTTGAAATTAAATTCATCATTCAACAAGAATTCTTTTTACACAAATATATTTGTTTTTTTCTTTCAAATTTCTCTAGCAAAATTTATAATTCTTTATATTAGCCAATAAAAGAAATTTCTTTTCCCACCAAACACAACACACCACATAAACATTTTTTTTTATGTATATATAAACTTAACAATCATCCATCACACAACAAACCCTACTCTTCACATATATGCATATCTAAAAACCCTAAAACATTCTACATCAATTTAGATAAAAAAAAATACATCACAAATTCATACATAAATTTTCAAACCATAAACTAATCATAAATTATAAGATCAAACATATAATAATCAAAGAATTTTAAATTAAAACTTAAGAATGAAAAAAATAGATCGAGAATTAAACTCACAATTTGGAAAAGAACGAAACACCAAGTGATGGAGGATGATGAGATTAGGCGTGTGTCTAGGAGGAATTTTTTTTTTAGAGAATTTTCTTGGAACTTTTGAAATGAAAGAATGCAAAGTAAGAAGTGACTAAGAAATTATGAGAGATTAATTATATGAGATAATTGCCTTGATCTTTCTATTACTCTAATGGGAGTTACAAACACCACCAAAAGACCCCATAGGGCCGGCCAACACCTTGCAATTTCCCCTTTTTTATTTTTTTTAATTTGAAAATAAAGATGGGTTAGAGAAAAAAAAGGTTTGGACCCAAAATAGTTTTAATTGCCTAAAAGAATTGAAATCTCATGGTCAAGCCCAATAATAAATAAAAAAAAAATATATTTACATAAAAAAAAATATTACTAGTAAATTATTAAATTTATCGGGGAAAAAATATCGAGAAAAAAAAATATCAGGGTGTTACAGACTACCCCCTTAAAAAGGTTTTGACCCCAAAACCACAACTTATCATAACTTTATCATAACACGAAATAAATTCACACATAACTACAAAACAAGTAAAATGAAATTAATCACCATACACACATACACAAAATAACCCAAAAACATAAATCGCGCGAAAATCCTATCGCCTTCTACCCCCTTTAAAAAAGTTACGTCCCTGTAACTTACTAACCTGAGAGAAAAGGTGAGGATACTTCTCTCGCATGAAATCTTCTGTCTCCCAGGTTGCCTCTTGTGAGCGATGATTGGACCATAATACTTTAACCATAGTGATATCCTTCCAACAAGTACTACAGACTTTTTTTATCCAATATTCGAACAGGCTGTTCCTCATAGGTTAGACTCTCATCAAGTTCTAACGTCTCTGGATCTAATACATGAGAAGAGGCGGCGACGTAACGCTTCAACTGAAAAATGTGAAAAACGTCGTGCACTTTACCTAGAGCATTTGGCAATGCTAACTGATAGGCTGACTTCCCTACTTTCTCCACAATGTCATAAGGACCTATGAAACGTGGGCTTAACTTTCCACGAGCACCAAAACGAACTAATCCTTTCATTGGAGACACACGAAGTAAAACCTTGTCGCCCACTTCAAATTCATCAGGCCGACGTCGGAGATCGGCGTACGATTTTTGTCTATCCTGGGCCGCCTTCATTTTCTCCCGAACTAACTTTAGTTGCTCAGACATTTGAACAAGCATGTCAGGTCCTAAGGTGACAGATTCAGTAAAATCTTCCCAACACATAGGGCTACGACATTTACGACCGTAAAGTGCTTCAAACGGAGCCATTTGAATCGTAGCTTGATAATTGTTATTATAAGAGAACTCTACCAGATCCAACTGTTCATCCCATGAACCTTGCCATTCCATGGCTATCGCTCGCAACATGTCCTTCAGTATCTGGTTGACGCGTTCTGTTTGACCATTGGTCATTGGGTGAAAAGACGTACTATGAAGGAGGGTGGTTCCTAATACCTGTTGTAGTGATTTTCAGAAATGTGACAAATATCGAGTGTCCCGATCGGAAACAATAGTTCGAGGTACCCCGTGATAAGGGATCACGTACTTAATATAAGCACGAGCAAGCTATCCATATCCCACTCATAATTCATTGGAATAAACCTTGCCTACTTAGTAAGTCTATCCACGATAACCCAAAGAGTATCATTACCAGCTCTTGTTCGTGGTAATCCCAACACGAAATCCATGGAAATGTCGTCCCACTTCCACACCCGAATTTCTAGAGGTTGTAGTAACCCAGCTGGCCTCCTATGCTCACTCTTAACCTTTTGACACGTTAAGCACTTGGCAACAAATTATGCAATATTCTTTTTCATACCCGACCACCAAAACATGCATTTCAAATCTTGATACATCTTGTCTTTATCAGGATGAACTGAGTATCTAGAATTATGAGCTTCGTTCAATAATTTCTCCTTCAAAGAGTCACACCCATCTGGTACACACCATCGTCCCTTAAAACGGAGACTACCATCCTCATGAATTGTAAAACCTTCAGCCTTACCTTCACTGACCTGTTCCCAAAGCTTAATGAACTTGGGATCTTCCAGTTGCTTAGCCACAATCTCTTCGAAGAATGTGGGTTGAATGGACAATGCACTCAACCTGGCTTCCAACTCCCCTTCTTGGATTATCTCTAAGTTCATTTTCTCAAACTCCTTACTCAACTCCTCAGAAGTTATCAACGCTGAAACTTAGTGTCTCGATTTCCTGCTTAAAGCATCAGCGACTACATTTGCACGACCCTCATGATAATCAATCTCCAAGTCATAATCACTGATCAATTCCAACCAACGCCGTTGGCGCAAATTTAATTCGGATTGAGTAAACAAAAATTGCAAGCTCTTATGGTTCGTGAAGATCTTGCATTTTACACCACAGAGATAATGACGCCAGATTTTCAACGCAAAATCCACAACCGCTAATTACAAGTCATGCGTCGGATAATTCACCTCATGAGTCTTCAACTGGCGCGAAGCATATGCCACTACTTTATTATCTTGCATCAAAACACAACCTAACCCATGCTTGGAAGCATCACTGTAAACAGATTATTCCAAAGATGGATTAGGTAGGGTCAACACTGGAGCAGTAGTTAGCTTCTCCTTCAACAATTGAAATGCCTTTTCACACTCCTCGGTCCATACGAACTTCTTCTCCTTCTTCATCAGGGATATCAGCGGATGAGCAATACGAGAAAAATCTTTCACAAAATGACGATAACATCCTGCTAAACCCAAGAAAATCCGAATATCCGTAACATTCCGGGGTGTAGACCAGACTCGGACGGCTTCTACCTTTGCCGGATCGACGGAAATCCCTTCTTTAGAAATAAGATGACCCAGAAAAGCCACTTGTTCTAACCAAAACTTGCACTTCGAGAACTTAGCATACAATTCATTTTTCTCGAAGAATTTGCAAGACTACCCTTAAATGCTCTTGATGCTCTTCACGGCTCTTAGAATATACCAAGATATCATCAATAAACACCACTACACACTTATCAAGATACGCATTAAAAAATCTATTCATCAACCCTATAAATGCGTCGAGAGCCTTGGTTAATCCAAAAGGCATCACAGTGAACTCAAAGTGTCCATATTTGGTTCGAAAAGCTGATTTACTAATATCTTTCTCGAGGATATCCCGATCGTAGATCAATCTTCGAAAAGACTCCTACCCCTTGCAACTGATCAAAAAGATCATCAATCCATGGTAACGGGTATTTATTCTTAACAATGACTTTATTGAGTTCTCTGTAATCAATGCAGAAACGCATCGTTCCGTCCTTTTTCCTCACAAACAACACCGGGGCTCCCCAGAGAGAGACAATGGGTCTTATATAACCCTTTCCCAACAACTCTTCTAATTGCACCTTCAATTCTTCCATTTCCTTTGGAGCCATCCGATAAGGGACTTTTGAAATTGGCCCTGTCCCAGGAACCAAATCAATTGAAAAGTCCACGTCCCTTTTCGGTGGCATGCCTGGAAGTTCATCTGGAAATACATCCTTGAAATCACACACTACAGGAATATCATCAATTCGAACCTCCCGCACCGCCACCTTACATACACTACACAAAAACCACGGTTGTCCCTGCTTGATTAGTTTCCTTGCTTCTAAGGACGACACAATTTTTTCCTTAGGTCCCTTTGGAAGCTTCCTATATTTAACTTTCTCTCCTCGGGGTCCGCTTAGTGTTACGGTTTGCTCCTCACAATCTATCACTGCCTTATATCTACCCAACAATCCATCCCAAGGATTACGTCTAGATCATCAATTTCCAAAGAAAATAAATCACTTGGAAATTTTTTCTTTCCTATTTTGACTGGCACCTCACAAAATAACATATTAAAATGAAAGGTCTTTCTGGAAGGAATAGCGACTGAGAAAGATGTTTTCTCTGGATTTTCCAATCCTGAGTCTCTAATTCTAGACTTAGAAATGAAAGAGTACGATGCACCAAAATCATCAAGAACCTTAATAGACTTTGAATTGATGCAAAACGTACCCGTGACCACATTAGACATCTGTGTTGCTTCCCTAACGTTAACTGCTGAAAGTCTGCCTTTATTTTGAGTGCCAGTGGTAGCACCTCCTTGATTACCTCGTTTTTTAGAAAAATTCTTATTCCTAGCATTCCGTTGAGGTTGCTAAATTCCGGAATAATTTATCTGAAACCTAGGGTTTGTGGCACCCCCAGGGTTTCTACCAAAACCACCACCATTATGATTTCCACTTCCAGTGTCATTGCCACTCCGACCATTGCCGAAGCGTTGCTGTTGATAACCTCTGTGATTTCTCCCTTGAGGCTCTTGTTGTCCCAATCGAGTATAGCACTCATACATTCTATGACCCGATTTACCGCAATATGAACAGTCCACTAATGCACCCCGACAATCTCTTCCTGGATGATTTTTCTGGCGTCTCCTACAGTTATAAATTCTTTCCTTCCCATTGCGGTCATACAGTGGTTTTTGTATCCTGTCTTTAGATGTCGAACTTCCCCTACTTTTACTTGTTTGTCCTGAATGATACCCTTTTTCTTGAAAGCCCCCAAAGGTTTTGTGTTTCTTAAAGTGGTTTTGAGCATGATTACTCCCCACTCATTGCAGTTTGGAGCATGGGCTCTTTTCTCTTGTCCCCACTATGACCCATTTTCTCTTGCTCTTTCCTAATAACATTTCCTACCTGAGCTGCTCTCTTATATAACTGGTCTAAAGTATCGTACCTATCGGTCTCAATGTGTTTTTGAATCTCGTACGATAAACCCAGTTCAAAGCGTTGTATTTTCTTTGCTTTTTTTGGAACATCCTCAAGGCGAAACTTCAGGTATTCCATAAACTTCTGGTAGTACTCATCCACCGATAAACTCCCTATTTCAAACCTAGCAAACTCGTTTGACTTGTCTTTCCTCACATGAGGCGAGTAAAATTGATCCCTTAATGCTCCCTTAAAACATTCCTAGCTTAACTCACCATCGTTTTCCTCTATCAGCCTCGTCTTACTATGTGTCCACCAGTAGTCAGCGTCTTCGACCAAAAAAACGCAGCCTGGTCGCCCATGAACTCCGCGGGGCATCTAACCACACTAAAGAGTTTGTCGAATTCCCGAAGCCAGTTTTCCAGCATAGAAGGTTCTCCTTTCCCACTGTAGGTCGAGGGTTTACTCTGGGCTATCCTCTTACTAATCGATGAGGCCCTCTCTTTCAGGGATTTCTGTCTGGGATTCCTTGCGCCTGCTAGGGCCTTCACTAGGTTTTGAAGCACACGGTCAGAGTCTCCTCTAGTTCCGGGCCTTTTCAAGAATGGAGGCATGATGGCAGATATACTGCATTTTATTAAACAAGGTATATACATAAATACTTTACAACCGTTATCGAGGTTAACAAAACTCAGGCTAATATAACCTCTTAGAAATAAAGAGGTTTGTCCTAATAGTTGGTAGAATTACAAAATTGAGTTTGTCAATCGACCCCTAAGCTTCCATCAAATTTTTAAATAATTATACTAATGCGCAATATTCACAAAATTTTTAATATCATAACATATCAAATTTTGCGATTTCAGCCAATGATAAGAAATTATCAATAATAATAAAAACAAAAAAAATCTCTTATAACACTATGGATCTTGTAACTACTTCAAAACTGCTTGAATTAATCCATATGGATCTTTGTGAACCTATGAGAATCTAAAGCTGTAGTGGTAAGAGATATGTGTTTTTTATTGTTGATGATTACAGTAGATTTACTTGGACAATATTTTTAGTAAGCAAAGATGAGGCTTTCGGTGAATTTATTTCGTTTGCTAATAAAATTCAAAAATCTAGTAATAATTAACTTATTCACATTAGGTCAAATCATGGTAAAGAATTTGAAAAATTCAAGTTTTATGGATTATTACAATGAACATGGCATAAGTCATAATTTTTCCACACCATGAACACCATAACAAAATGGTGTGGTAGAAAGAAAAAATAGAACGTTAGAGGAAATAGATAGAACCATGTTAATTGCTAGTGGTCTTTCTAAGGATTTTTGGGCTGAGGCTGTTAATACTAAATGTTACATTTTAAATCGTGTATTAATTAGACCTCTCACTTCCAAGACACCTTATGAATTGTTTAAAGTTGTAAAACCAAATATTTTCTATTTTCGAGTATTTGGATGTAGGTGCTTTGTTCATGTTAATGAAAAAAGAAACATATGAAGGTTTGATGAAAGAAGTGATGAAGCAATATTTCTAGGTTATTCATCTCATAGTAAAGCGTGTTAAGAGTATAGTTTCACATTAAGGTTTTAAAGAAGGGGGAGCATATCATTAGCTAACTTTGCACATCAAAGAAACACAAATTTGACATGGAACATATGTACTTATTCTTATGCCTCATTTATGCAGTCATGCTCCTGATAGCATTTAAAAGCTACCTCTAAGAAAATTGAAAGACAAAACATCAAAGTGGTTTTTGATGTATATCAATTGAGCATATATTACCAGGACAATATTGAAAACAACAACCAATTGTTAAACAAAGCTTGCAGATGACAGGCTCCTCAACAACCAATAGTTGAACAATAGTGATTATTAGACCTTAATATTGTGTTTGTTTTCTTAAATGAGTTTTAGGTTAAGGCAATCAGGGGAGTTTAAACTTTGAACCTCAAGTTCAAAGTGCTAATCTCATCACCAAGCTAAGGAACATATATATCAAAAAATTATACTTCCAAGTACTTAAAAAAAATCTGAATGCAAAATTAGGGTTTCAAAAATTAAATTGGGGGAGAGAATAGAAAGAGAATTCTGACAAACTCGAATTCAACAAAGAGATGGAAATAAAAACAACACTTAGAAGAACTAATCCAGATGGGAAAAATAACTTAAGAAAATCAATCAGAATAAAAAAAAATCAAGAAAATCAGATGAAGATTAAAACTAAAATGAAAAGTAAAAATTCATTCCAAAAATCAGATGAAAACGAAGATCAAACCTGAAATGAAAGCTGAAATGAAAACGAAAGGAAAGAGGAAAGAAGAGGAAAGAGTTCAAGCCATCAAAAGTGTTATGAAAAAACGTGAAGAAGCATACTCCCTTCGTCCCATTAAATTTGCATCATTTTTCGTTTTGGTCCGTCCCAATTAATCTGCATTATTTCTACTTTTGGATAATGGCCCACCACTTTCTTTTAATCTCATCCATACATTTTAATTCTCTTTTAGTTTTATCCACACAATTCATTCTCTCTTTTTATTTATTATTACTTTCTTAAAAATACACCAATTTCAAAAAGAACAAACTAGTATTGCAAAACAAAGTGTAAACAACGGTTTTACCGTTCATTATGAACAATATTCTTTCCTCACCCTCTTTTTATAATTAGAGGATAGAGGATAAGAAATTAAAAAAGGAAAATGGTTTAGAAGGGGTGACTTGGTAATGTGAGGATATGATGATTGAGCTCTGCAGATCAGGTGCACGTTCTCGCCCTTTTCCCTTTTCCCTTTTCCCTTACGGTCGACTCATCTATCTTTCCCCAATTATTACAATTTCCACAGTTGAGGTTAAGAGACTCCCTTCATAGACTTGATATTCATTTACACTTTGTTTGATTCATGGATTCAATGAATTTAAGTGAGAAAGTGGATGAGAATTCAATTTCAAATGGTAAGGAGGAAGATGAAGGTGGGAATTCGAGCCATCAAGGAGAAGTGGAGACAACGAAGCCCTCTACCTCGTCCTCTACGAAGGGTTTTGGATTGAAGAAATGGCGAAGGATCAAAAGACGAGATCATCATGTCCCTGACTCGCCCGTGAAGGACAAGGACAAGGATTCTGATTCCGATTCCAATTCCACAGGTAGAATGTTGAAGAGAGGATCTGCGAACATTTTGAATGAAAATAAGGATACTTCTTCTGCAGTCCCTATTCCGATCTCAATCCCAATCCCAATCCCAATCCCAATCCCAATTTCCATTCCCGGCACTTTTAACGCCGGTGCAGATTCTGATAACAGTGACGATACCCATACCCATCGGAGTAGCAGCAAGTCTTCTACGAAAGCTCAACTATTCCGTGACAAGACTAGGACCAAGATCCTTACAAAGAACACTGCTAAATCTCCAGACCCAAGTAAGAAAGCCAGAGGTAATGTTAATAATCACAAAGAATTCTCCTCCATTTCAAGCTTTGAATCTGATTCCATAAGTTGTAATTCTGTTAATAATCAAATACCAATTCCTCCTCTTCAACTCGACTCTTCTCCAAAGCCTACTCATTCTTCAGATCAACTCTCATCCAATGCTAATAAGGATCGCGATCCTCTTGCTGATTCTATCATCATGCTCCAAGCTGCTCAACTTGCTCTACAAACAGGTATCAATTCTATTCAAACTACTTGTGTATACTTAAACTTCCAATTTAGTTTTGATTTTATTATCCTTGACATGTTGCTCGACCGTATGGATGGATGCCAACACTTTATATCAGATTTCAAAGAATAAAATTGTTTATTGATCCGTGCTTCTAAAATTCCGTACACATAGATCCGATGGAACTATTATTTCAAACTCCTAAATTGAGGTTTTGCATTTACAGAATGTGATCAGATACTGAATGCATGTGTAACATTAATTAAGATGAGTGAAAACTGAAAAGTACTAACACTCTATAAGGTTCATCACATTCTGGATGATTGTACTGCTAATATGCCCATTTGTGAGCACATATCACATATAATTTTCTTCTTGGAATGTGCAATTTTTTCTCTCAAACTATATTCTCAAGATGATTGGACTGCCATTTCACAATTGAGATGTCGGGTAAGTATTTTATTTTCCTCTTATTGGAGTCCTCTGACACGGTTTACGGTTTACATAAAGCAAATTAAGATTCGAAGTAACTTAGGTGGGGTAATTGCGTCTTGGTGGGTTGAAATGCTAGGGATTTTTTACAGTTTCTTACTTATTCAGAGGAGGGCTTTTGTTCATCTGTTTTCTCTGATAACTGGTTGCTATGGATTAAACTCACATGAGGTTTACCTAGATGAAAACCAGTGGATATTGTATTCCATTCACTCATCAAACATCTTGAAAGACGGGCTGTTGCAGATGACAAAGGGATTTCTTTGGATCAAAATTTCAGATTCCAGACCCACAAAGTTACAGGTTTTAGGTTAGCTTGCTCATTGTCAGGGGGTCAGACACTGGAGAAGAAGATTGGGTGTCAGATTTTGAATTTGCCTTTTCGTATGCCTTGCCATGACACTAGTGAAAGTAGCCAAAGGTAATTATCATGCACCGAGGGAGTTCCTTAGAGAAAGAAGGGAAAAGATAGTGAGTGTAGTTAAGATTAATTTTGTGATAGAACATGTCTTTTTCTTCTCAATTTTCCATTTCTTTGATTTTCTTTTTGATACTCTTTTCTTTTACTTATCATCTTCTTTCAATTTTTTCTTCTTCAATTTGAAATCTTGTATCTTCTGCATACTTCATTTTGTTTTCTTCTTTTGTGTTCTCCTTTACCTTTTTCTCTTCTCTTTTTTGATAATAACGTGACAACAATGTAGCAAAAGCAATTAGGAAAAATGATTTAGAATGTGGGTTTAGTACTTTCTTTTGCCATTTGGCTTAGCGTAATGTTAATGAATGTTTGAAAATTATTTCACAAATTATAATATGAATATCATAATGTTTGAAGCAATGTTTCCCCAAACGAATTTCGTATCGATACGAGATATGAAGCTAAAACAAAACCAAAAACAAAAGATATATATGTCCCATAATGAATAAAAAAACTAGTTAAATTTATTGAAAAAATGATGATTTTGAAAATTAACAACTAAAAAGTGAAAATCACTTTTCTAGTTTTCTATTTTTGGGTTAGTTTTTTTTTTTTTTTTTTTAAAAAAAACTAAAATCTTGTCCTTGTCCAATGCAAATACCTTGTGCCATAAGCGTCCATGTAGGCTGAACCATGCTTCACTTTGAGCCTAGGACTTCGATTCATAGTGTAAAAATAAGACTACATCACATCGCGTCAGCCTCGTTATAAATGTTTAAAAAAAGAATCGTTTAACCTGCGTTGTAAAGGTTTAAAAACAGCGTTTTGGGCTGTATGAAGGAATATTTTATGGTTTCAAACAATATTTAGGTGTTATGATATCGTATCACTCTCGTTATAACATCACAGTTCCATTATAGGCTAGCGTTCGCAACCGTTACTCCATTTTAAAACTATGCTTCAATTGATGAGACCCTTCTCGGATCGTACCCGTGTAACGATGAGTAGCCTTCCTGGGTCGAGATTGCTTTGTAGTATGTATTGTACCACAAATTTTCTATGGTTTGGGGCCGGTGTTGGTATTAGCAAGGTGTCCCATGGCTTCTTCGTTTGGGCTTAGGAAATCTAGTGCTAATTGTTCCATTATAAGTTATAAGTGAATGTTGCCCACTTCCAAGATCCAAGTATCCTTGAATCTAACAAAGCAAGTTTTCTATCCTTTGAGAAATTGGTGTGGTCTCGTGGGCACCTTTGGAAGGATGAACTGTGGAGTATTTATAAGTTTTTTAAGTGCTCATGGCTCGTTTCGATTCTCAAAGGAGCTACAAAACAGAGGTTAACTACCTTAAGGATGTTTTTCGAAAAACCTTGAAAGCCAACTAGCCAAGTGAGATGCTAGTAGTTCACTCTCAGTCATTCCTTTGTGAGGTGCCATAAGTAGTATATATATGGGGACGATCTTCCCGAGGTAATCTCATGAGGTCCTCATGGACCTTTCATTCATTCTCAAACTTGGATGCTGGGCCTAACCTAAAACCCCCTTGAGGTCATCTTGCTAATTCCATTCAATTACTTCTTCGAGTCAAAGGCCGAAACCTGAAACCTTTATTATTCTAGCCAAGTATACAAATGCATAGATAATGGTAATGGAGTTGGTGATACGGGCTCATACCCATACCAAATCAAAACAATCGTATATCTTCAAGTACTATTGTTTTTTCAAAATAAAGATAAAGACAGAATAGAAGCTTGTAGCTAGAAGATAGTGTTTTGGTTGTTTGACAATTTTAAAATTTCCTGGTTTGTTTTCCATAATTTTTGTTTTGCTCTCTAGATTCGGTAAACATTAGAAGATATTTTCTAGTGTGTTGATAGTTTTGTTCTTTTTTCATAACTTTCTTGTGGTTGCTAAAATTTGTAAACAAGATCTTTTTCTGTTCATCTTCAATAGTATGAAAATATTTACAAGATTATAGGAGAGGAAGAGGAAGTGGTTGGTTTAATCCTAGTTCAAAGTTACCTTATTGAAATCCTTTTCTCTCCTTACTTTTAGTACTCCATGATGGACGAGGGAAGTGGACATTAATTTTTTTAATACCGTTTTGCAAGAATTATGGTTTAAAAAATATCAATAGTTTTTAGGAGAGGAAGAGATATTTGGCGATTTGGTGTTGTTAATAGATGGTTTAGGGTTTAAAGTTTATGGATTAGTTTTTAGGTTCAATGACAATCATGGGGCGCCTAAAGTTATGTGTCTTTCACATTATACAAGAATCGTTATCAAATTGAAAAAAGATTTTTATTTAGAATATAGAGGGAATTAAAAGTGTTAGTATTAATGGAAGTACTTAATGAGCTATGGTAAAGAAAGGTAAGGCACATAAGTTTATTAATTTAGTATAAGATATGACACATTTAGAGAAATGTTAAAGATTTCTGAAATGCACACACCTAATCCTTGTCCAATGCAACAACACAGAATACAGAAAGAACTAATTAAGAGAAGAAGAAGAAGAGAAAAAAGAATTTTGAGAGATAGAATGGTTGTATATTATGTAAACTAGGCAGGGTACCTAGCTCAACTCTTCGAGCGGTTGAGTAACTCCTTAGTGATAGAAACTAAGGGTTTGGTTCCAATTAGAGAAATGTAAGACCACGGCATGATGTTTAATGAAATTGATTTCTTGAGTGTTGATTGTTCCCATAGAACGATAGAAATAAAGAACTCAAGAGGAGTAGAAGACCACGCAAGGGCTTTTAGTTTCAGATGGTTTCTTCTTTTATGGGGTTTTTTATATATGTCTTTTGGAAGATAATTGGTTTAGTAGGGATGATTAATCGATAACATGTGGTTTATCTTTTTTGGTCTACGCATGACAAAGAAACCAAAGGATTTTATAGTAGAACTATAGTTTTGTTTCAACTTTCAAGTAACATGCAGTTCCCATTTTAATTGTAATGTCAATAGGTTAATAGCCTAAAGTGATCAACAAGTTATCAACTCTAGAATGGTACATGTACCTTTTTTTTAAAAAAAATTAATATTTGAACTATTTAGTTATTGAAGATTTTGACATTGAAATTAGTGATAACTTCACATCCCTTTATAGATTTATTTGATATAATTAATTCATATATATATATCTGCCAAAATTTTTTTTATATTTAACATATTTACTTAAATTCAATTAAAAAGTTAAATTAAAAAGTTTAAGTTTACTAGAAAAAAATTTTAAAGACTTGTTTAGTATACATTTTTATATTAAGAGAAAATTATAAAAAATTACCTATTCTATACCACCTTTTGCAAAAAACTACCTATTCTAATTTTTTTTTGCGAAAAACTACCTCATATGACCCAAACGAATGCAAAACACTTACAGGTGACAAAATCCTTTGTTGACCGTTAAATTCTTTTTGACCAAACACGCTTTTGCATGTGATGTTACTAAATGTACCTTTCCCTCTATATTTGTTCTATTTTTCCCTCCAATTTTTTGTTCTTCCCCTTTTTCCCTTCCCTTATTAATTGAGCCCATTTTCCATGTTTTGAAGCAGATTTCAGCCCCTGTTATTACCTAACTCTTCCATCTTCTTGTGTGCTGCATTTGCACCACCATGCCTTCATCTTCTTCAACAGAAAATTCCAAGGTTGATAATGGTATTAATGATAATGGTATTAATGAAGTTTGAGCCAATTGCATAACTTGAATACTAATTAACGTTTTATAATGCAAATAAGTTCTTACAAATACCATAAACAAAAGCAACCACTTAAATACTAATTAAAGTTGACTACAATGAAAATATTAACTACATAAACATAAGAGAATTTGAGAACAAACTTAAACTTGACTACTTTGATTTATTACATTATGTGATTCACTTGTTGAGTTTTGGCTTAAAATGACCGTTGGTGCATTTGGCTCCACGCTTTTTGGTCTCTGTTGGACAAGATTTCGTCCTACCCCTTTTTGATGGTGTGACCTGAGATGGGCGGAGTGGTTGATAGATTGTCGAGGTTGTTGGAGTTGTAGTGGTTGGTGTAGGGATTGCTTGAGTTGCATTTGTTGCTGTAGAGATTGCTGGAGTTGTAGTGGTAGGTGTAGCTTGATGGAGCTGAATGTTTGCTGCATTTGGAGTTGCTGATGAAGATGAAACTCCATCCACCTCATCCAATTCATCTACCACCTCTACATCATTCTTTTTCCTTTCAGATTTGTTCTGAGTTTTCTGTTTCGGTTCTTTACCTCTATCATCCCCCCATGAATTACATATAGATGGTAGCAACCATCCTTTTCTGTACTTTCTAAGAAATCAGGGATGTTCTTATCATTCTTGATTTCTGCCTCCCAGCAAACAAGGTAAACCCATACCTCTTGTACCATATTCTACCAACCTCATCAAATCCTAATTCTTCCCTAATCCAATCTGCTATTTCAGAATAACAAACCTCTTCGTTGTTAGAATGCAAACTAAGACCTAATTTTTTATACTCTTTTTGTAATTCTAAGTCACAAAAAACCCCCCAAAATACAATCTAATGTTGATTGGCTTCATTGTCTCATGGGTTGAATAATAGTAACCAAAGTTTCTACAATTAAACACACAAAAGAAGCAAAAATAAAAAAATAAAGATTAAAGACAAGGTCCATCCGCTAAACCCTAAAAACCAATCAGGAAATGCAAGGAAAAATAATACCCTTGTTTAGTTACTCATTTGAAATCAACTGTAATTCTTTTCACCACTCTTCTCTTTTTAGCCAATATTAACAAATTGAAGAAATTGTGCTGAAGATTACTTGGTTATGTGATTAGATTGATAAAATCTAGAGAATTTCGAGGAGTAAGAAAATGTGAGAAGCAGATTATTATGCAAATACATGCAGCAAAGAGAAGAAGAAATTATAGGTTGTTGGTTTATTGCAATCAATGAAGAACCATTAACTTAGTGGTATATTGTTAGAGGAGTAAATGCTATATCTTCACCTTGAATGAATTGTTGCAGGCATAGGTTAACTCCATGAACAGTGAGAAGCAAAGAGAATGGAAGGAATAAGCTATAGAGAGCAGATCGATCGTCATTTAAGTGCAATTAGTAATATCACGTGCAAAAAACGTGTTTGGTCAAACCAAAATTTGCATACGTTTGCATCATATAAGGTAGTTTTCGCAAAAAAAGTTGGAATATGTAGTTTTTTTGCAAAAAGGAGTATAAAATAGGTTTTTTTTTTTTTTTTTTTTTTTTTTTTTTTGTTATTTTCCCTTATTTAAATATATAACATTGGCCTAGGTGATAAATCATTTCTAGACTCTTCCCTGTTCGGCATTGTTTTCTTGTTATGGCACACTTTGCACGTATTTTGCAGTATTGGTGTTATTCTTCAACTATAGATTAACATTTGTTTTCTTGAATTTCTCCTATATGCTACTTGAATATGGGAGAATTACTGCTGTATGATTTTGAGAATGTTTGTGAGAAGATTGGTGTTGAAACTGGAAGTGTAGTTTATACCTGAAACATCACCTATGACTTGCCTATGTACTATTTGGTAGTATTTGGTTGATTGTAGATTCTAGATTATCAGAATAGATTGGGTTCAACTGACCTATTTTCACATGCTAATTGGAGGGGCTATCTAAAGAATCGATTCACTTTACAATTAAAGTTTATCACCCCTTAAAATATCTTTTATTTTTAATTTTCAATTTTAATACAAATGCTCAAATTACCTCATTATTCAATTGCACTTAAAAAATGCATACATAATTAGCATGTTCTTGCTCTTTAAATCTGCAATGTGCTGTTCAACTCTGTTTGTTTTTATTAAGGTAATGTGGAGGCCTACTCTGGTTTCCTTTCACAGGAATTGATGTGGGGAACATAATTGGCTAGGCTAAACTTGTGACCTTCAAGTCACGAGCTCAAGCCTCACCGAATTACACCAAAATATTACTTGGTAGTTGCCACAAAGAATAAGTATTTTGTTGGATTTGCAAATTGTCATTATCATAGATCACCAAATTGTTTTGTGGAAAATGTAGTGACATGACATTAATATGAATCATCCCTGAAAAGTAATGGCATGTGTTTCTTGCAGAGCTACAAATGTTTGGGGAGATAGGCAAGGGAATTTGTTCGTTATATGATGACATGGACAGGACTAGTGGTGTGGCTGTCCGTTCTCTGCCTGCTGATCCTGATCCCCTGGTTTATATGAATCATGCTTCTTCTATGTGTGATGGTTGGAATGAGTTAAATCATAGCTACTCGAGTAAGATTATCCAAACACTGGAAAGACAGCTGAATGAAGCTGAAGATAATCTGAAGAAAAAGGAACTGAGAATTGCTGAACTTGAAACAACTATGAGTGTGGAGTCACCTCAAGATCGTGCAATGGAGAAGAAAAGATGCATGGAGATGGAAGCTGAGCTGCAGGAACTCTTCAAACAGAAACTTGAAGCTGAAGTTCAGTCTGTTGTGATAACAAGATCTACAAAGGACTCGAGTAATCTGGACCGGGTGGATAATAAAAAGTTTATCTCGGAGGAAGCGCTGTGCCTTTCAGAAATAGAAAACAAGGCTGGGCAATGTGAGGAGTCAGAGATTCTGCAAATGCAGAGAAGGGTAATTAAGTTTACAAAATGCCTTGCAATGCAATTGGTTTTGCTGGTCTTAGTGTTTGTGCTGTTTGTGTTACAGTTAGTACCCAAATCAGATGTGGTTATACCCACCTAGTTGGCTGGCACTTAAACTACAGCCTTTCACATTTGTATTTCTGGGTAGTTTCAATTAGGCATTAGCTAGCTCTTTGTTAAAGTGTATTGTCCACTGAATTTATACACAATATTTTTGGAACCTCAAGTTACAAAATGGAACAGAAGAAACGAGGGAAAGACAAGGTAACAGTTCACTTTATCAAACACTTAAACCACCATTTATGTTGGATTGGGGTTTTGCTATTACAAAATACATATGTAATATTAATTTAGATATCAACGAGTGAAAAGTACTAATACTCTTTAATAAGCTTCATCACATTCTGGATGATTGGAATGTTAAAATTATTCCCTTTTGTGAGCACATATCACATGATGTTTTCCTCTACACTTTTTTTTCTCTCAAATAATGTTCTCAGGATGATTGGCTAATTTGTAAACTAATTTAGCTATTCTGAGGAGGGATTTTGTTTGTCTGCTCTGCACACACTGATAACTGGTTGCTATCGACTAATTTTATTCATATAAAAAACTGTTCTTTTCACAGGAAATTATTAATCGATATAATATCATTGAGGTATGGAGATGCTTAGGACGATTGAAGTAACTTGGATAATTGATCTATTCAACAAGATTTGGAGGACAAATAAGATGCCCAATGACGGGAGAAGTACTCTAGTACCTATTTATAAGAACAAAAGAGATTCAAGATCACTCCAACTATCGAGGAATAAAATTTTTGAGTCAAAACTATGAAGTTATGGGAAAGAGTAATAACAATATGAATGAGGAGATGTACCAGCATATTAGAGAATCAATTTGGATTT